>NC_039263.1:6098556-6396056 GCF_003368295.1 Carassius auratus | reverse complement strand
ATTTTAGGTATTAGCTTGGTTAATATTAGCTGTCAATCACTCAGTCACTGTTTTCCGCTAACTACTGCTAGAAAAATAAAGGGCTGAAGAAGAAGAAAAAAATAGAACACTGACAGATTTCTTTTGTAAACAACCTGAAGTTAAGCTCTTCTTTGGTGAGGGTTAGGATGTGGCATGCAGTGTTAAATCTTAGCACGAAATGGCTGGCAGCTAGGGATGTGTGATATTGACAAAAAAATATAGATCTCCATAGTTTCTGGGATTTTATCGATAACAATAATTTGAGTTTTGAGTTTTACTGTGCTGATATCTTGAGGACTACAGTGGACAGCTGACTCTTAAAATGTTTTATATTCTTCATATTCTGTGTGGTGGTCCGTTCACAGAAGTGACAGAAATTAATATTTTCCAATAAGTTTACATTTATTTTTTTACCTTTTATGATCATCATCTTCACTTTAAAGCCATTTTTTCTAAAAGTGTGCATTATCATATGAGTCAAATTGAAATGACATTTAGATGCATTAACACACTGTAATGTAGGACTTGAATGCATTTAACCTACAGTTATATGTGCATAAATAATATTTTACTATTGTAAACATAAAAAATGTAATACTGATATTTGAAATATTTGATACTTAAAATGTGAAATTAAAACCGACAGAGGGTGGCAGCAAGTCACTGTTGATAAGTGAGTCATTGCGATTAAACTGAATCATTTAACGAATTATTCATTCAGGAACAAAACACCCTTATGTTGATTAGAGATGCAAAACAGCGCTGTGACTGTGTTTGTAATCGTTTTTGTTGGTGAATATGTAGGCAATATAGTATATTTATGTATAATAAAACGGAAAGTCTCTTAATATTAACTTCTTGTTTATTGAACAGTTGTATAAAATCAGTATCACATTTGTAATCATGTTGATTATTGGAGGAAGAAACAACACTTTTCTTGTGATACAAACTATTTGAAATTATATATATTGCCCAATATATTGAATTTTGTGATACATTTTAAAAGACTGAATCTATGCACGTCATGTATGCGAGCACTCTCTGTAGATGTGTTTTGTCTGGATGCAATACTCTGTAATATAAAACAACACAGCATAAAACAACTATTACGAAACGTTCACTTGCACAAATGCTCCCACACATATTTTGGGGTCGCACAGTTTATGTTTTGGGAGCATATGCTACCAAAATAGTCACAATTTTGAGCCTTGATTCTTATCAATCTATTGTTTTCTGTGAGTGATTAAGATGAATTTTACATCATTCTGAAGCAAAAATTCTAGGCTACAAGCTCCAGGTGTGACTGTCTCGTGAACAAATTTTCTGTATGTGTTTTATGACCTTATTTCAGTGACTTTAAAATTTTACTAACCACGCATAACTGCCTGAAAGGCTAAATGAGCCTTTCAGTCAGGTGTGTGACTAAGAGGGAAGAGTAACAAGAAAGAATGTGAGGATAAAATAAATGTATATGTATTTTGATGTTTGTAGTTTATTTTAGAATATATCTAATTATCCCACAAAATAATTTTAGATTAACTTGCAAGTGCAGTAAAACAGTTTATTAGGAACAATCAAAGCTGACTTTCAAAGCTGAATTTTTATCATCATTACTCCAGTCACACAATCCTTCAGAAATCCTTCTAATATTCTGATTCTAAAAAAAGAAAACATTTATTGTTATTATTATTATTAATGTTGAAAAGAGACGAAAATATTTTTTGAGCCGGTCGTGACAAATGTGGGGGCTCGTCCTTAAATTTAAGTGATTTGTTTGGTAAAAATATTACTCAGTTTTATTGATTTGATGATTGATTTGTTAAATTAATATTTCTGTTTGCTCTTTTGGTAATGTTTAATATTTGGTTCCATAAATTCTGGAGGATAGTGGTTGGTTGGTTTGTTTGTTTTGTTGATTTGCGGGAGTTCAGGTTTGGTAAGTATTGGCTACTCTTTGTATATATTTAGAGGGGAAGTTTATTATTGGATTTGCTTTTCCCTGGTTAGGCTTAGCGGGGTATCCTTAACGGGATACTCTGATCTTTTTTATTTTAGTTTATTTTTTTTTGTACGGTGAAAGCAGTCAGAGCAGTTGTCTCGGGAACACATCCGTGTTTTGTGGTAGTGACTCGTTAATCGGTTGCTATTGCAAACGCTGGTTTATGGTGTATAAGAACCCACTGCAAGTAACTGTATGAAGATTAGGGATGAGTTTATGTAGTTTTGAAGTTTAGTTAGAGGGAATTGCTTATCCAAATTCTACCCCTCAAATATGTTTGGAAAAATTAAGTAGCCAATTTGTTGTTTGACCATGGCCTCAAAAATTGGGGAGTTTATTAGTGCTCCATCTGAAAGTTTGTTGAATAATTTAACTAAGGATCAATTGGTAGAACTTGCAGGTCACTATGAAATTAACTTGGTAAGCCAAGATAAACGTTTAAAAGATAACATTAAATTATTGATAAAAACGGAACTAATTGAACGTGGAATTTTAGACCCTCAGTCTCCAGAAGGTGCTTCAGATTTTGTTGATGCGTCTACAATGTCTCATTTAACGTTTGAGCAACAAAAACAACTCTTGTTAATTCAGAAGGAGATGAAAGGGAAGATGTTAGAAGCGCAAAATCGCGTGGAGATGTCTAAAATTCAATTACAACAACAGCAACTTGATCTTGAACGTTTTCGTTTAGATCTGATAAGAGAAGGAAAACTTGTGGTAATGGGAGGTGTAGACCGTGACTCGACTTCGTGTAAATTTGATGTAGTGACTAATATGAGATTGATCCCTAGGTTTGACGAGAAATATGTCGAACGCTTCTTTTTGTTGTTTGAGCGTGTGGCAGATGCAAGAAAGTGGCCTGATGAGGAACGTACACTTATGTTGCAGTCTGTTTTTACAGGCAAAG
Organism: Carassius auratus; assembly: GCF_003368295.1. NCBI lineage: Eukaryota > Metazoa > Chordata > Actinopteri > Cypriniformes > Cyprinidae > Carassius > Carassius auratus. The sequence goes on along the minus strand of NC_039263.1, from coordinate 6,393,129 downwards.
CTCAAGAAGCGTATGCATCTCTTAGTGTAGAAGATGCTAATGATTATTTGACCGTTAAGAATGCAGTGTTGAGGGCATATGAATTAGTTCCAGAGGCCTATAGGCAAAAATTTAGGTCCTGGAAAAAAAAAGATAGTCAAACGCATGTTGAGTTTGTACATGATATTTCAGTTTATTTCAGTCGTTGGTGTACTGCTTCTGATGTGAAGACGTTAGATAATTTGAAGGACTTGATGTTGCTTGAACAGTTTAAAAACTCAGTTTCACAAAGAGTAGCAACGTATATCAGTGAGAAAAAACCCGCCACCGCATATGAGGCAGCCATTATGGCTGATGATTTTTTTCTGATTCATAAAACCTCTTTTGGAGAAAGTGTTCAGAAAGAATCTTATGATCCTAGCAGGTCTTCTAAAATTGTGCGTGCTTCATCTGATCGACTACGTAGTTTCTCTGTTGGAGAGAAAGACAGAGAAAACCAGTGTAATTATTGCCGTGCGTTTGGTCACTGGAAGAATGAGTGCCCGTCTTTAAAAGCAAAAGATGTTGCTAAAGCTTTCTGAAGATGGCATTGATCACCCAGTTGGATTCTTTTTTTAGAAAGTTTAGTGCTTACCAACTTAATTATTCTGTGATTTGAGAAGGAAGCACTAGCTTTCATTTGGGCTTTGCAACACTTTGAAGTTATGTGGGTTCATCTGTGGGACCTCTGGTGGTTTTTACTGATCATAACCCATTCGTTTTTCTTCATTCATTACAGAACCCTAACCAAAGGTTAATGAGGTGGTGTTTGTTTTTACAGGGATACCTGTTGGACATTCGCCATATTAAAGGCACAGAGAACACAACTGCTGATGCTTTATCGCGTATTCATATAGTCTAATATTATAGGATTTGTCCTATTTCCTTGTCTTTATCTCTATTCTTTTCTTAAATTGCTTCCTAGGCGCCAGGTTGCTGGAAGGAGTTGGAGAGTTAAGACTGCTGGAGTTTTGCGATCTGGATTGAATCTTTTTTTTTTTTTTTTTGGACTGAAGCTTTGTGGAGTTATGATTTGTGTAAACTACTTTGTTCCTTTTTTTTTAGGGGGGGTGTGTGACGAGTCCCTCGTTACTTCCACTAAGACCGGTCAGTGGGTGTGGTTGGAAGGCTCGTCAACGGAATTGTGTACACCGGTTCCTTCCCTATATAGTTTCAGCTCTGTTTGGTGTGGAGTGTGAACTCCCGGTTGTTTGGTTTTGCTTTGGCTATTTTGAGGTTATGATTAGTTTAACTCGGTTCTGTTGGATGCTTGGAGCATTCGTTTGTTTGAAGGAATCGTGTTTTGGTTTGTTGATTTGCGGGAGTTCAGGTTTGGTAAGTATTGGCTACTCTTTGTATATATTTAGAGGGGAAGTTTATTATTGGATTTGCTTTTCCCTGGTTAGTAGGGGTGTAACGGTTCACAAAATTCACGGTTCGGTTCGGTTCGATACACTGATGTCACGGTTCGGTACGGTTCGGTACGTTTTAGATACAGCAAAAAGAAAAAATTGGCAGATAAATTTCCTTGATTTTTATTTAAATGTTTTATTTATTAAAACTAACAAAGTATGTGTTTTTTTTTTTTGTTTTGTTTTTTTTACATTGAACAATGATGGAGCTATTCTTTACCCATCTTCTATGGTGTTTTCTTAGCAGCATACTGTATAAAACAAAAATAGCTCCTTATAAAAATTTTTTACAAATTAAATGTAATATTGTTGTAGTAGTTATGAACAAATACAAAGATGTAACTCTTTTTATATTGAACTCTATAACTCTTTATATTGAGTGTGTTTTTACTCAGTTGGTTCTCTATTTGGGCTTATGTTTTTTGGAACAAAGCAGGAATTACGGTCTGGCTGAAATGGGCTCGTGAAGGAATGTTGTAATAGGGCTCAATTACATTAAGCATGTTCTTAAAACCTGCGTTTTCCACTACAGAGTAAGGTCTCATATCCGCGGCTATAACGTAAATGCACCATTCGCTGCGGTGATGTCCGTATACGGAGCCCAGGACGTCACCTGTAGGAGAAAAAAAATCAATCCGTGGCGACGGTTTTGCAATCCGTCCCCTCAGTTTATAAACCGTACTCACGAATTCATAAACTGTTCACTCGATTTAATAAATCGTGCCCACGAATTTCCAATCCGTGCACTCAGATTTTGTAAACCGTACCCTCGGTTTTTGAATCCGTACTCACGAATTCATAATCCGTGCGCACGCTTTCGCAATCTGTTCCCTCGGATTTGTAAACCGTACTCACGGATTCATGCAGCAAACTCCTACGTGTTAACATACAGTTTTATTGAATATTATTATGTGGAATAGGTTTACAGCAAAGTGCCTTAAGTGATTCTCTATCAAGTGTAGTACGAGGTGGAATACAAAGATTTAATAAGAAAGATGCGCATTAAAATCTTGTTCAATTGCTGATAATCTATAATAGCACTTGATTATTATTGTGCAATAAACCTGGCATTGTGACTGACTCTGGAGTAATTTTTTACTCTTTTGTAAGTTATTTTGGATAAAAGATTCTTATGCATAACCTGTTTAATAATATATAATAATGATACAAATAAAAATAAAGTTATTTTTTATAATTTTAATTTGTAGGCTAAATAAATGAGTACAAGACAGTAAAAATGTTTGTCATAAAATAATTTGTGAATTGCTTTATTTTTAAATAACCTTTGGACAGTTTTGGAAATGCTTGTGTACAATTCTTTCTTAACATGAAGACTTATTTTTGTGATTTTATTATACTAAGCTCCACCCACCTCACCCCACCTGCCGGAGTTAGATGCATGTTTCACTGTTAAGTGTAAAATGCGTGTCAGTTTTCAAATCCGAGGGAACGGATTGCGAAAGCGTGCGCACGGATTATGAATTCGTGGGTACGGATTCAAAAACCGAGGGTACGGTTTACACAATCTAAACGCACGGACTGGGAATTCGTGGGCACGGTTTGTTAATCCGTGGGTACGATTTGTTAAACCGAGTGAACAGTTTATTAATTCATGAGGATGGTTTATAAACTGAGGGGACGGATTGCAAAACCGTCGCCACGGATTGATTTTTTTTCTCTCCTACAGGTGACGTGCGGGGCTCCGTACCGAGCCTTCAGCGCGTACTGAGTGAGCGAGCGCCTGACTGAGTAGCCTAACATAAACATATAAGTTGGTGTTTTTTCTTCTTCGGGGGTGTCAGGGGCGTTGCCTGTTACGTCGTTTGGGTTATTGGGCTACCTTGTTGAACGCATAACATTATATTTCACACACCTTTTTTATTTTCCAAATTTAATTAATTAGTCCAACGAACCGTTCGGTACATAATGCGTACCGCGTACCGAACCGAAAGCCTCGTACCGAACGGTTCAATACGAATACGCGTATCGTTACACCCCTACTGGTTAGGCTTAGCGGGGTATCCTTAACGGAAACATGCATATAAGTTGGTGTTTTTTCTTCTTCGGGGGTGTCAGGGGCGTTGCCTGTTACGTCGTTTGGGTTATTGGGCTACCTTGTTGAACGCATAACATTATATTTCACACACCTTTTTTATTTTCCAAATTTAATTAATTAGTCCAACGAACCGTTCGGTACATAATGCGTACCGCGTACCGAACCGAAAGCCTCGTACCGAACGGTTCAATACGAATACGCGTATCGTTACACCCCTACTGGTTAGGCTTAGCGGGGTATCCTTAACGGGATACTCTGATCTTTTTTATTTTAGTTTATTTTTTTACTGACTCCAAGCTTTTGAATGGTATAGTGTATATTGTTACACTTGGAATAAGACTATGGTAATGATGCTGAAAATGCAGCTTTGATCACAGGAATAAATTAAATTGTAAAATATATTCATATGAAAAGCAGTTATTTTAAATAGAAAAAAAAATAACAATATAAGTACTTTAGCAAACTGGTATTGTGTAATGTTGAAATATATAAATTAACATCACATAACTAGCATCTCCAGTGTGTAAATTGTTTTTGTTATCTCAAATAAACTAATTGATAAATTACATTATTAACATTTATTGTGATGGCCACTGATACTAGTAGTACAGTAGAACATTTGGTGATGTGAATGAAAATACATAATGTTTCACTTGATAATACATTTAGTCAAGAATTATAGTTTGGTAAAAAAAAAAAAGTCTAACTAGTAAAATGTGTAAACGTAATGTGAAAACTAATAAAAAGTTTATTTTATATTTATAGACGGTTTCAACGGCATCAACATAAACAAACGTTAATGCGCGTGAGCGCTTTTGTGGACCTAACTTAACTTCCGGTAGACTCCAAATAGAATCAATAACAACAGCCAAGTCCCTCTAAAACTTCAGTTTACTCATCACCTTGACTTTAACTGCGTTTGTAGATGGCACCGCAGCCAGACCGATATAACACAGACCGGAAGTTAACTTAGGTCCAGGCGCGTGCGCCCGATGAAACCGTCTATATTTTAAAAAAGACTCATGTTTATGATGCTGGATAAAGCGATTCTTTTTTTTGTTTTGTTTTTTTGTTTTTTGATGAAATCCAAAACTCAAATCCTGAGGTAATCCTCATCACATCTTCTGTTCGTGAATTAGGTCTTATTCGTCTCGCTGCTTTGTTTTCTGTGGTATGGGCATTCACAAGGAACTTTATAATCTGAATAGCGCATTCAGCACGAGGGCGTGGTCGCATTAGATATAATGAAGGGAGATGTGAAAGACGGACATTGCGTTGTTGTTATATGGATTACTTTATCACAGAATATTTGTTTTTTTGGTAGCACTAATTCAGTTTAAAAGTAAACATGTGAAGCTTTCTATAGATATCTTTCTCATGTCTCATGTCTCTTCGTTGTGTATTCACAGAGTTACAGTTCATTTTAATGACGTGTTTGTAAATGAAGATCAGCGCAGACAAAGGCTGCCGACAGCACACCTTTTTTGTTTTCTTTATTTTATAAATGCACAATGTTTTTTTATTTTGTATGTATACAAATAAAATTAAACCCTTTCAGTTGATGTATTGATCTTATCTCTACGATCAAAACTGAAAGTGTCATTTAAGTTATTTTCGGGGTGATCAGGAGAAGATGTCTCAAAACGGGTATACGTGGGGATCGACTCCAGAGGGTTAAGTGAATTTAGGCATTTTAGTGTTTCTACAGCTTGATTTACTTGCCGTTTTAGATAGTGGGAAAGGTTTTTTATTTATTAATTCATATATTTATTTTTATTACAGAACAATAATGAAGTTTCACAGCATGAAGATGGAGGAGATTAATAAAATCATCAGAGATTTATGGCGGAGCACGTACAGAGGACAAGGTCTGCCATGATTGATGCTTATCTTCATATATCCCATAATTCTTTCTTGTAAACACAAATATATTGTTGTTTGCATGTCTCCTGATCTCTCACAGACATTGAGTATGTGGAGATACGCTCTGATGTGGATGAGAACACCTCCGCTGGCCTGAAAAGAAGGACCTATAACTATAGAGTGGTAATGGTCAAAGGAGACACTGCGTTGGACATGCGTGGACGTTGTAGTGCTGGACAAAAGGTCAAAAAGCCGCTACAAGCATCATTGGTTTCTCTAGAAAAAAAAAAAGAAAAAAAAACTAATAATCACCCCTGGGTTGCCAATAAATGTAATGTACATAAAATAATTAATGCATATTTTTAATACAAATATTATCTATGCAGTACACACACATTATCTGTTCACAAAGCTGTCGTTAGATTTTGTAGATAAGAAGAGGATGCTGACACTTCTTTCAGTCAAACCATACCTGGCTCGTGGTTTTATTGGTTGATGGATGAAACTGTTTGTAGATCGGAGTGTGTAACTGCAAATTAAAGCAAAATTGTCTATTTTTAATTCCAATAAAATGTTTATAATCTTTGGTTTACTGTGTGTTTGTCTGTAGGTTCTTGCCTCTCTCATAATACGGTTGGCTCTGGCTGAGACCTTTTGCCTGAACTGTGGGATTCTGGCACTGGATGAGCCCACCACCAACCTAGACAGAGAGAATATAGAGTCTTTGGCACATGCACTGGTGGAGTAAGTTTTTATTAAAAAAATAAAATAAAAGAAGAAGAAAATACAGGCAGCCTTTAAAAAGGAAACTTAGTCGATTTACAGCTGGATAGCTCCTCCTGTTCTCTTAATGTTGTACCTCTTCGGTATCTGCTGGAGGTTTTAAGGACAGTTTAACCTTTTATTTTAATCATATTAAATAGTAGGCACTGTTCCCTCAATTTAATACATGCAGTTGTAAATCCTCTGATGAAAAAAGCCAGCCTTGATCCTTATAGCCTTGATAGATACCTCCCCATTTCGAAACTTTCTTTTTTTATCTGAAGTCTTGTAGAATGTGGTATTTCCTCAACTGAATGCTTATCTCAATACTAATAATTTGTCAGACAAGTATCAGTCGGGTTTTAGGAGGCATCATAGTACAGAGTCAGCCTTGTTAAAGGTGTTGAATGATCTTTTAGTAGCAGCAGGTTTTGGACAGTCTACCGCTCTAGTCCTTTTAGACCTAAGTGCAGCATTTGACACTAGTGATGTGCGGGTCAGGTTGGGGTGGGTAAAGAAATTGTCGCTTTATTTGTGGGCAGGTCATTAAATAAAAATTAAAAATCGATATGTTGCTTGCAATTCCCTATAGCCTATATTAAATATTTGGAATATCTATTTTCATATTTCATTAGGTTCTTTGATAAGGTTACAATATGTAGGCCTATGAAGCAACATAACTTGCATGATGTCCCGATGTGCGGTTCGTCTCATAACCCGCAGGTAATGTTGGGGCAAATAAAGAAATTGTACTTTATTTTCGGGGCGGGTTGGGGCAGGCCAAATAATTTCATAAAAGTGGGACTTGCAGGTTGGGAAAAAAAAACAGACACTATTTGACACTATTGATCCTGCAATCCTACTTGAAAGATTAAAAAAATTGTGTAGGTATTCAAGGCTCTGCAGAGTGGTTTAAATCTTACTTCTCTGACAGATCATTATTGGTGGAGATTGGAAAATTTTCTTCCTCCTCTGTTCCGTTAAACTGTGGTGTGCCTCAAGGTTCTTTCTGCTTATTTTAATGCACGTAAAAAACTTGAGTGATTTTTGATGACAAACTAAAGTTCGATAAGCAAATCAGCACAGTTGTAAAAAACTGTTTTTATCATCTTAGATCCATAACGGAGTTGAAAACCTTTTTAACAACAAAGGACTTGGAGATTGTGATTCATGCTTTTGTCACTGCTAGGCTCGATAACTATAACTCGTACCTAGGTTTGTCTAAATCTTCTTTCTTACCAGAACGAGAAAGAGGAACTTGCTTCATTACACTGGCTGCCAGTTGAATTTTGTATCAAATTTAAGGTGTTACTGTTTGTTTATAAAGGATTACATGGTCAAGCTCCTGAATATCTTACAGATCTCCTTTTACCTAGAAATTGCTCTATAGCGTTACAGTGTTCCAATAGTATGATGCTCTCTGTGCCCCAATCATTTTAAATTAAAAGGAGATTGTGCTTTTTTCGATTGCTGCCCCTAGATTGTGAAGTGATTTACATGTATCAGAATCAGAAAGAACTTTATTGCCAAGTATGCTTGCACATACAAGGAATTTGTTTTAGTGACATAAGCTTCCAGTATATAAAGAGACAACAACACAGAAAAAAACCTTTGCTAATAAATAAGTCTATAAACAATTGTGCTATAAATGAAAATGGAATAGGATTGAGTAATATGCAGGGATGTACTAGGATGGAGGGGTAAAAGATAAATGTAAGGATATTGCACATTTGTACAGCATAAGTGGGTAACATTTAATTGTTCATGAGGTAGATTGCCTGGGGAAAGAAACTGTTCTTGTGCCTGAATGTCCTGTTATTTGCTGCTCTGAAGCGCCGACCAGATGGCAAAAGTTCAAAGATGGGGTGACTTGGATGTTAGGGATCCAGAGTGATTTTCTGAGCCCTTTTCCTCACTCTGGATCTATAGAGTTCTTTAAGGGTGGGAAGGGGAGCACCAATAATCCTTTCAGCAGTCCGGACAGTTCTCTGTAGTCTTCTGATGTCTGATTTTGTTGCTGAACCAAACCAGACAGTTATTGAAGTTCACAGTACAGACTCAATGACGGCTGAGTAGAACTTTTTCAGCAGCTCCTGTGGCAGGTTAAATTTACTCAGCTGGCGAAGGAAGTACAACCTTTATTGGGCCTTTTTCACAATGGAGTCAATGTGATTCTCCCACTTCAGGTCCTGAGAGATGTAGGTTCCCAGGAATCTGAATTACTCCACTGCAGCCACACTGTTGTCCATAATAGTGAGTGGGGGGAGTGCAGAGTAGTTTCTCCTGAAGTCCACGATCATCTCCACTCTTTTGAGCGTGTTCAGCCCCAGGTTGATAAGACTGCACCAGACAGCCAGCTGCTCAACCTCTTGTCTGTAAGCAGACTCATCACCGTCTTGGATGAGGCCAGTGACTGTAGTGTCGTCTGCAAACTTCAGGAGCTTGACAGAGGGGTCTTTAGAGGTGCAGTCGTTGGTGTACAGTGAGAAGAGCAGTGGGGAGAGAACACATCCCTGAGGGGCACCTGTGTTGGTGGTGCAGCTGTTTGACATGAATTTCCCAAGCCTCACTAACACTAACTGGTGTTCCACTGACAGATAGATCTAGGAACAGAAAGCTGGGTCAGTTTGGTCTGGAGGGCTGTTAGGATGATGGTATTGAAAGCCGACCTAAAGGGGGTGTTAACGATTGTGTAGAGAGATGGTCAGAAATGGGTGTTGGGGATTTCAAATCTACAATAAAACTCATTCAGGTCGTTAGCAAGTCGTTGATTAGCCTTAGTGCAGGGGTATGGTGTCTTGTAGTTAGTGATGGCTCTCAGTCCTCTCCACACTGAAGTTGAGTCATTGGAAGTAAACTGGTCTTCCAACTTTTTAGTGTAGGTCTTTTTAGGCACTCAAATCTCTTTGTTCATTGTGTTCCTGGCCTGATTGTACAATCTGTCCCCATTTCTGTAAGCATCCTCTTTGGCCTGACAAAGATTTTCTGTAAACCATGGCTTATCATTGTTGAATGTTAAATAAGTCCTGGTAGGAATGCATATATCCTCACAAAAAAAACTGATATACGATGTCACAGCCTCTGTGAGTTCGTAGTAGCAGCTTCAAAAGCTCTCCAATCAGTGAGGTCATAACAAGCTTGTAAATCCTGCTATGGTTCGCTGGTCCATCTCTTCACAGCCCTTACTACAGGTTTAGCAGATTTAAGTTTCTGCTTGTAGGTCAGTATAAGATCAAGCAGACAATGATCAGACAGCCCCAAAGCTGCTCGTGGAACAGAGTGATATGCATCCTTTATTGTGGTGTAACAGTGATCCAATATGTTACTGTCTCTGGTGGTTACATTGTTCCAATATCAGGAGTAGGCTGACTCCTATAAAATTGACGTTTTTATAATTTTTGTTTTACTTTGTTTCATTCTTTGAACATTTTCTGCTGTCTGTATCTGTTTTGTGAAGTTATGCTTTTACTGTACAGCAATTTGGTCAGCACTTGCTGTTTTAAATGTGCTTTAGAAATAAACTTGCCTTGCCTTGCCTGGAGGAACATCGCAAAACATCATCTTTTATTACTTTTGGTTTCTTTGCAGGATAATTAAGAGTCGTTCTCGCCAACGCAACTTCCAGCTCCTTGTTATCACCCACGATGAGGATTTTGTGGAGCTCCTGGGACGATCCAACTATGTTGAGCATTTCTACAGGATCAGGAAGAACCAGGACCAGTGCTCAGAGATCACAAAGTGTAACATTAACACTCTTAACTCCTACCTGCACTGATGCATCAGATCAGATGAGAGAAGAAAGACTTTTAGTCTACAGAGGTGATGGAATCAGTTCAGTTCTTGGACGGTTGTTAAGTTTGATTTAAACAAGGTTTATCAGCCTCCCTGCATCTACCAACTAAAAGTGTGTGTTGGCCTTCTTGAACACTTAGTTGACTCATTTCAAAAATAAAAATTAAAAAACAATTCTGATTTCTTTCATTTCATGAACCATTATTTTAGGTAGTATTTGGACTAGTGCTGCTGATTAAACAAATTAATAAAATTCCATTTTATAATTAATGTAAAACAATATCCACAAAAATATATAACCATATTTAAATCAGCCCTGGCACCAAACACATTTGGGGGAAATGCATAGCTACTTTAGGATGTGTAAAAAATTATGCTTTGTTAATTTCATTAGTATTATCATTGCATTTATTTTAAAGAAATAATCTAGTGTTCTACAGTAGGTTTTGAATGATAAAATTATATATATATATATATAATGTGACATTATTTAAATAGTCTTTTTTATTATTTATATCTAGTGTCAGATTTCCATGGAACATGTCCATAGTTAAAGAGATGAAATACATCTGTGGTTATTCTGCTAGGACTTAAATAAAAAAATTAAAAAAATAGTTTAGGTACTAAAATAAACTGAAAATGTTATTTAATTTGATCACTAAGCAATAACATCCAAACAAACATTTAGTGTGAATGTTTGACTCATCAATGTGTCATTAGGGGGATTGCTTGCCACATATATGCATCTAAAATAAGCTTTAACATTTAAGTTCAGTCAAGCAACATCTTAAAGAAGCATATCTTCAAACATGTTAAACATTTTAATGAATGGACATTTGCTGCCGTCATCTGTATGACTAATGCATCTCCAGTGAATCGATGCTACTGCAAGTAAAAAAAAAAAACACACATGCAGATTTGCTGCAAAAGCTATCAGTATTGATCATTTAATTTTGCAGTATTGAAACTTATTTGCAAAAGCAAGCAAACATAGTGAAGATTTAGCCTTCAGCACCCCATCTAGAGGTCTGATACCCAAAATCATTAAGATCTTTCTTGGCAGTTTGTCAGTGTCAGTTCCAGGAAATCAGGACAATATGACAAATCATCAACCTCATCTCAATCAAGATATTTTGTGAGTGCACCGTTACCAGCCAATGAACGAAGATTAGCTTACGATGCAAAAAGGAAGCTTGGTTGTCAAGTCTTGTCTTTCTGAGAGTATATATACACAGCATTCAGCAGTGGAGGAATCAGGTCCCTCTAGATTCAGACAAACAAAGCCTTGAGAAACCCAAGCAGACAGACAAAATGAAGACTATACTACTGCTTGCTTTTGCTGTCTTGGTCTCCAGCATTCCTTTGGAAAAGAGCGATAAGAAATTATTGGGAGAGCTTATTGATGAGCTAAACAGTGAAGTGAAAAGATTGTCAGAGAATAATGAGGTAAAGTTAAACAATCCCAAAACGGACTATACTTTAATGTACAAGGTAGAATGTGATTGCAATATTTAATTACCTGTTTTTTCTAGACAAATGAAACCTACGTGACCGACCTGCAAATGCATAACTGTAAGGTGAGGTGATAGACATTTTTATTGACTCAACAGAATTATAAGATAGTGTATTAATATTTGAGTGTCTTTAGTGCACTTTTGAAGTTGGTTTGTTCACTTTTGTGGCTCTCATATGTGGTAACATATGAGGCTGAAGAACAAAATATTTTTCCTGCTGTGAATTTTATATTTCTGTCAGCTTTTGTAAACCTTTTTTTATTATTATTATTTATTATTTAATGCTAACAATCAAATTCAGAGGACTCAAGCCCTGGTCTTACGTGTGATTTCATTATCTTTGCAGAGTGTGTTTTTCTGCCAGGCCGAACAAGAACTGTTAAAGGAGGTTTCTGGACGGTCTGGTGCCGAATTTGACCATTTCCGTACTGACAAGAAACTAATGAGGAATTTACACAAGTATAACCAGCACCATGTGGTAAGTTGAACTCTGGAGCTTGATGATTTCTCTATATGATACCTACTGTCTTATTTGAGTATAATAACCATAACATTTACTTTATTTCAGGAAACCTGCAAACCTGCTCTTAAAGACGAAGAAATGACTCTGCTTGATTTCTTGAAAAATCTCTTGACATGTGCTAGGCATGTGAATGGACAAAAGTCAAATTAATTTATGAAGGATCAAAATTATTATATTTTTTTACATTGTCTGTAGCAGTATGTAATTTTGTACCTGAAATAAATTTGCATAAATATATTTTTTCAATCTTAAATACAGTCTGATGTTTTACAGTATTCATTTTGGTCAGTATTTCAATGAAGCGGTGAGTGTGCACAAATATACTATGCATTTTTAGACAGAACCCCATGATGCATGTAGCGTACATATAACTTCTGTCCTGCAGAGTGTAGCTCCAAAACACCTGTCTGGAAGTTTCTAGTAATCCTCAGGACCTTGATTAGTTGGTTCAGGAGTATTTAATTAGGACTGGAGATGAACTCTGCTGGACAGTGGCTCCATTGATGTAGTGGCTTCTTGACCTTTTGTCCAGCACTGCAGTGTCCACACACATCTCCTTTAACCATTACCACTTTATAGTTCTGGGTCTAGATTGGTTTACCTCAAGAAGTGAAAAACCGATGTTGGGTTAGTTTTATTTATTTTAATGCATTAATCAGCAAATGTTACAGATATCAACATTATTTTTTCCAACTCAATTTGAATATTAAAAATGTTTGATGGCTATCAAAAAATCAAACCTAGTTGTTTGGTAAATTTTAAATTCATTTTAAAAATTAGTTTAGGTAATATAAAAATGCCTCAGAAATTGGTTTAGAGAAAAGATGGCATTTGGTTTGATAATATTTATGCAATGAATTTCAATAACACATGGATTTTAAATATGACTGGACTGTCCAGTTTTTTTCAAGCCACTGTATGAGACTCACCAATGTGACATTAAAGGTGTTACTTGTCATGTCTATGGTTTTAAAAATGGTTTTTACATTCAAGTTGCCATCTAACATCTTAAAATTTGATTTCAAACGTTATTTATCATCAGACATTTGCTGCTGTCATTAGATTAGTATGACTAATGTTTCTCCAGTGTATTCATGCAACTGCTGGAACAAACACCTGCAAATTTGCTGCAAAAGCCATCAGTATTGACAAGAAAACATAGTGAAGATGAGGCCTTCAACACCCCATCTAGAGGCCTGCTCCCCAAAAACATTATGATCTATTTTATGATCCGTTTGTTAGTGTCAGTTCCAGGAAATCAGGACAACATGATTTCAAAATGTATTAACCATTCAATTAAAATATTCTGTGAGTGCACTGTTGCAAATAATGTAAAAAGGAAGCTTGGTTGCCAAGTCTTGTCTTTCTGAGAGTATATATACACAGCATTCAGCAGTGGAGGAATCAGGTGGCCTTCATTTAACTAAAGTCTTGAGAAATCCAAGCAGACAGACAAAAATATAAAGTTTGATGCTCACTTTCACTGTATTCACCCCCAGGATTTCTGTGAAACTCAGTGAAACGACTTCACCGGCAGAGCTTGATGATAAGCTGAACATGACCTTGAAAAAATGTCACGAAGGAGCCCAAGGTCAGATTTAACTAAAGTGTAGTAACTAGTATAGTAGCTATAAGCTAAAACGGTCTATACTTTAATAAACAGAGCAGGATGGGATTGTAATGTTCATTTTACCTGTTATTTCTAGAAGAAAAAAATCTAACCAAAAGATGTCAAATGCGACACATCAATGAAAAATGTCTCAAAGGAGTCTGAGGTAAGATTAACTAAAGTTTAATAACTAGTAGACTATATTACTAGTAAAAAAAGAAAATAAAAAAATCTAACTACCTTTCCAAACTTTTTGTATACTATTTTCTTTTCATTTATTATACAATTATTAATAGAAAAAATACCTCTAAAACTAGCTTGCTCTATTCCTTTTCTATTCTATCTGTTTTCTTTTTATTTATTATATCATTTAAAAGCCCATGCTATGTGTACTGTGTTAACCTAACTGAGACTTGTTATAGCACTTGTATATCATTGCTCTTTTGTTGTTTTTGATTGCTTCAACTCTGCTTATTTGTTGCTTTGGATAATGGATAATGTAAATGTAAGGAACTTTTCTTTTCTTTTTTTTTCTTTTCTTTTTCTGAATGTATTACTTCATTTACTTTGGCCGTTGCAGTATATAAATTTGAACCTGGTAAAATTTTGTAAATATATTTATTTTAATTTTATCACAAATATATTTATTTCATTCTTAAATATGGTCTGTTTTTTTTATATAAAGTCCAGATTTAGAGCAGTATTTCTGTGCAGTCACTGGTTTAAAAATGTGGATTATATCACTATTTTATCCATGCAAAATAATGACAGTGATGGACAAATTTGCAAAATTATTAAAACGGAAAATCAAACATTAAGGCTGCAGTTATATTTTGATATTATTATTATCTTTATATCTATCATATGTTCTGAAGTCCTCAAGGGCCCTGTTCAAGCCACACTGATTAATAGTCATGCTTGATGCTATTAATCTTTCATTTATTCATACAGTTTATGATTTATGCTTGTTTAATATTTTATGTGTTCACTGTTAATAGAGATTAGTGTATTTTTTCTTGAATTAGTTATGTCTGTTTCAGATCCCATATACATTGTGTTAAGTGGAACACAGAGACTTTGATATGACTTGATCAAATTCTAAAAATGACAATAATAAGGTGACGTGACATTCAGCCAAGTATGGTGACCCATACTCAGAATTTGTGCTCTGCATTTAACCCATCCGAAGTGCACACACACAGAGCAGTGAACACACACACACACACTGTGAGCACTGACCTGGAGCAGTGGGCAGCCATTTATGCTTCGGCGCCCGGGGAGCAGTTGGGGGTTCGATGCCTTGCTCAAGGGCACCTAAGTCGTGGTATTGAAGGTGGACTTAGGATATGATTGCTTTCTCAATCATATTTTCCTATAGGCTTCATGCAGCTCCTGTTTCACTAATTCACAGTTCATTCAGCTTAAACATTTTATCCTTGTTTTCTCTGGGAATCAAACCCATGTCCTGAGGGTAGATTTGGGTCTGAGTCCACCTTTGTCGAGTACGAGTCAAAGCCAAGTCCACAAACATCGAGTCCGAGTCCAAAAGGGGCCGAGTTGGACTCAAGTCCGAGTTCTTAAAGGCCGAGTCCAAGTCGAGTCCGCCCGAGTCCAGAAAGTAATTAAATTAAAAAAAAAGATTATAAATTGGTATTGTACATTTTTACATTCTATTAATATTTTAACCTTTCAACCCATTAAACCAAGGGCAATATAAAAATGTAATAAAGAAATACCACTGTTACATCTAGTCATTGCCATTGAACATTTTTATTTTATGTCAACAGAACTAGTTTCCTATCAAAAAAGGTTTCAAAGGTTTTATTGTATTACAAGTGCATGCAAATACAAATGAACCTATTTTATTATTGTATCACACTATATTCTTCTCCAGTTAAAGCTGACATTTCAATTATTTAATGCCTCTCCCGCACATTTGACGGAGGTAAAGTGCAGCCGATGAGGAGATCCTTAATGATGGCATTATGAATTTCTTGTTGTCTTGGAGAACTTGTATCATAAAGTTGCACTGCTTGTTTGGTCAAATCTGGTCTTGCAAATCCTGCAATGCTGAGCTGTGCAGCATCTGTTGGTTTGAGAACCGAGAACCGTTTCTTTTGGACGCGTCCAATTTGGGAACCGATTAACTGATGATATATATATATATATATATATATATATATATATATACAATTATTATTTGTTAATTTTTATATATATATATATATATATATATATATATATATATATATATATATATAAAATTATTATTTTTTTAGTTTTTTAAGATGCATGTTTCTAATCTGTGTATTGTAGAGTATGTATGGGCGGCCAAAGGGGTTTTCAGGGAAGTTGGACAATAATTAAGACTCCATGTTTAATATGAATAAGGTATGATTTATGAAATATCTGTACTGTATTTATAGTTAATGATGACAGATTCACAAATTGAGTTTGTACTAAACAGAATATGAACACGAGTAGAGCAGCTGATACTGAACCGCAGCATGTGCTGGTTTAAACGATTCTCGTTTTAGAGTCAAGAACCGGTTGCATCGGTTTTCGGATCATCAGTAAACTGAACTGAGAACTGTTTCTTTCGGACGTGTCCGATTCGAGAACCGAGGAGCTGATTCAGCGTGAAGCCGACTGACTCACAGCGCATCTGAAATGAACTGATTCTTTTGGTGATTGATTCTGAACTGATTTTGTGCTATGTTGACGAAACGTCTGCAAGCATGAGATGATATGCTACTTTGTTACACATGACGCGGACTCGACTGTACTTGGAATATTTTCAGAGTTCAAAATGTTCATGAGTCAAAAAAGTCCATGTCAAGTCCAAGTACAAATTCACCCGAGTGCGTGACAAGTCCGAGTTCATTCAAAATTGGACTCGAGTCCAAGTTCGAGTACCCCAAAGCCCCTTTCACACTGCCATTCCGGCAAATACAGGGGTAAAGTGTTCCTGCAATTGGTCCCTGGTCGCTAGATTTGGCACTTTCACACTGCCATTGATGACCCCGTATATGTGCCTGCTTTGACACAAAACCCTTGAAGAACCCGTAACGACAATTGACATCAGCGTGTGACGTGTAATGTATGAGTCGACAACGCCAGGCACGTTATACTTTCACTGGGGGGGGGGGCTTAGATGATTTCTAGATTTAGATGAAAAACTATGGCACAGCTGCAACCGCATCTGTCCAGCGATGCCAGTTCTGTCACAACATTAGAAACTCAATCCCCTGCTGCATCCTGACCATAGCACTATGTTTCATGAGGCATCAACGGCCTCTTACACAATGCCGGTTAATAGTTTAAGCTTCAGATAATTCAGAGTAAGGATATGCCTGTATCAAATTTTCCTATTGCGATTAATTGCTCATGCTTTATCATGGTAAATTGTATTTATTGAAATTTAGTTTAAAAAAGTGCTCAAAATATAGTATAATATAGTATGATATGTTAAATAACTTATTTTTTTCTAATAACAAAAATAACTGAACATTTAAATAAAATAAAGCAATACAGAAAAATATATAAAGTTAAAAGTTTTGCACAGATTAAAGTGCAAAAGAACTAGAAAGACCAATAGGTAGCACTTTACAATCTCATTAGTTAACCATTAACATTCACAATAATGTTGGGAAGTCGTGGCCTAATGGTTAGAGAGTCGGACTCCCAATCGAAAGGTTGTGAGTTCGAGTCCCGGGTCGGCAGGAATTGTGGGTGGGGGGAGTGCATGTACAGTTCTCTCTCCACCTTCAATACCACGACTTAGGTGCCCTTGAGCAAGGCATCGAACCCCCAACTGCTCCCCGGGCGCCGCAGCATAAATGGCTGCCCACTGCTCCGGGTGTGTGCTCACAGTGTGTGTGTGTGTGTTCACTGCTCTGTGTGTGTGCACTTCGGATGGGTTAAATGCAGAGCACAAATTCTGAGTATGGGTCACCATACTTGGCTGAATGTCACGTCACTTTCAATAAGCAATAGCTACATTTGCTACAGAAGTTATTAATCTTTGTTTAAAAAAAAAATATGTAAGTCTTAGTTCATGTCAGCTCATTAAATACAGTTGCAACTTTACATTTTTACAATGTGTTATTAAATATTGGAATACCTAAGATAAATGGATGTTGAGATTAATTTTTCATTGGCAGTTTATGTCAAGCAATGAATTAACTAATGTTAAAAATGAAGCCCTGATGTACAGTGTGAATTAACAATAAAAAAATCAAAACACTTTCAAACAATATCTGTGGGATGTTGTAGTCCAGATTAAAATAGCCTTAATACTTAAGTATTTGGCACTGTGATGAACATCAGAGCAAATACACAAATATGATTTGCTATTTAAAATTGTGTTTTAGAAAGTAGTGCAGCTGATTTATGCGGTTTCCAGGGTAAGGACTGCATTTTCTGCAGTTTAGCACCATCTGCTGTCAGAGAGTGAATGTGCTTTCATTCAGAGCGTCTCTCTTGTCAAGTCACCTTTATTTATATACCGCTATAAACAAAATACATTGCGTCAAAGCAACTGAACAACATTCATTAGGAAAACCGTGTGTCAATAATGCAAAATGATAGTTAAAATTCATCATTGAATTCAGTGATGTCATCTCTGTTCAGTTTAAATAGTGTCTGTGCATTTATTTGCAATCAAGTCAATGCTATCGCTGTAGATGAAGTGACCCCAACTAAACAAGCCAGAGGCGACAGCGGCAAGGAACCGAAACTCCATCGGTGACAGAATGGAGAAAAAAAACCTTGGGAGAAACCAGGCTCAGTTGAGGGGCCGGTTCTCCTCTGACCAGACAAAACCAGTAGTTCAATTCCAGGCTGCAGCAAAGTCAGATTGTGCAGAAGAATCATCTGTTTCCTGTTTCATGTGTTCCCTCATGTGCTTCTCTTACGTGCTTGTTTACATCAGAGCACACACAGGTCTTTTAAGCAGCTGGTTGTGCATTTTGACCAGTTGATGGGAATAGGATTCTTAAAACGCATTCCAAATTCTGAATGATTTATAATATATAATTATTTGCTGTATTTATAAGTGCCCTTGATAACAATATTGTGCATATTCATTATCGTGATATATCGCAGTACCGAATACCGCACAAGTCTAATTCAGAGTGTTGAATACATGATTAAAATGTATGATAAATGATATACTTTGCTTGTTTAACATGTTTGTTACTACAATGTGTTTTCTAAGTTCAATATACTTAAAGGTACAATCTGTAAGATATTTGAAGTAAAATATCCCAAAAAACACTAGGCTAGTGTTATATGTTTTGTCCAGCTCATTACTAACAATATCTCTAATATTTTCAAGTACGTGTAAATCATGAGAAAATTCCCATTCTAAACAGTGACACGGTCAGGTGCAGTCGCCTGTCAATGACGTTAGTTACCCTTTGTTACCGCCTTTACTGATGTAGAAACCACATGACAACAGTGTCGTGCACAAATGCGGAAGTAGTGTCTAGCGTCCAGCAAACCACTAGCTTGCTTCAAGCAGTTCCTTATTTACTTCTTCTTGCACGTTTTATGGTGGATTGTGTTACTTATTTATGGAATAATTACAGTTTACCGTCTGCTGCTGGTTCTGTCGACATGAACAGCTCCTGTAAACGTAAGCGTACGGGCCAACCAAACGACCCAAGAAGAGTTTGGGACAAGAGGAGAGAAAGATCTTCTAGATGTAGAGAGCTTTGCGACAAACAAATCTAGAAAGAAATCTAGAAAGAAATGCCAATCTCGCTTGTGTTTTTCGAACTGCAGGCACTGCAATGCAATCTCAATAAGTTCCAGGAGAGCTAGCCCTAATGTGCCTTCATCATTGTGCGTACACTCTAAAAAATTTGGGTTATTTTGGCCACCCAGCGCTGGGTCGAAAAGGGATGAACCCAACGCTGGGTTATCATGTTTAACCCAGCCTGCTGGGTTGCTTTTTTTATGGTTTAAAATGACTACATTGCAGGGTTTCAATAACCAGAGCGGGTGTTTTTTATCACTGTATTTCAGAAGGAAAACTACTGTATTTAGAAAATGTTCAAATTCATTTCGCATGTTACGTTTTTGAGCTCAGTGCCGCTTTGCAGCCGTTACCATCGAAACCTACCTCTCCCGCTTATCGCCTCCTGCTGGCAGAGAATTAACTCGCGAAGTGCCTCCACCAATTGACTGTAACGATGTGGGAAACAATGCATTGCTACGTTAAAATGAACCCAAATTGAGCTAGGCATTAAACCTACAAATATTGTTCATTTTAAATATCACTTTTACACACAAATAATAATTATCAAAAGGAAAATATTTATTAAAAACAAGAGAAAAGTCAAAAAGTAACATGTAAGAAGAAATGCAGAAAAGGATGGCATTAACAGCTGTATTGTTGAATATAATTTAAGATCAAATTGGACTATGTTCAATTGTATATATTGTATAGAAATATACGAAAACACTATTATACAATACATTTACAATTAGTTAGGTTATTTACCAACTATTCTGGCATGACAGTACACAAATAAATCACAACATTAATATTATAACATTTAACAGACGGGTGTGTGTGTGAAAGAATGTGAGCATGTGTATGAATGACAGTGTAAACTCTTCTACTAAACAACACAGAAAAAGCATTTAACATTGTTTTTACAAATTATACACTTACGGTTTGTTTCATAGTCCATGAATACAGATCATGCATCACTGTCAACTTTCATGATCTCTTTAGCATAATTGATGTAGTCATGAAGAAGCCCCATCAGCACAGCATGTGACATCTTCTACATCATCCAGGTCAGCGTCCTCCTTTAAACCCCTGCTGCATCAGTTTATGGCAGGGGTAGGCAAGTTCGGTCCTAGAGAGCCGCAGTCCTGCACAGTTCAGCTCCAACCTTAAAAAAAAAAAAAAACCTCACCTGCCTGTACTGTAAGCTGTGTCCAAATTCAGGGTCTGCATCCTCCTTAGGATCCTTACTACCCGGTTGAGGGAGGAGGGGGTCCTCCGACGACCGCAAAAAACGCAAGTCGGTGTTTGTGAATTTGGACAGCCTACCCTTCTTTCAGTTCCCTCCCTTACCCGTTGCTCATATCCTGTCGCCTAGCAACCGTGACAGCGCTAAGCAAGACGTGGGTGAAGAGCACATCATTCTCTCCCCGGAGCTTTATAAACACTTCTGTCTGCTTGTTCGTCCTTAGAAGCGTTAAAAACAGCTTCAATCACTAACAAATACGCTGTGTGTAAGGGGATATTCACACAGGCAGTAAGGAAGAAGCTAGTTTACGAAAGAAAACGTTTTTTTTTTTTTTTTTTTACATATACACGTACAAATGTAAAAAAAAAAAATTGCTTAACTCTAAAACAAAATGCCTAACTAGACAACCACTGAAAATATATATTTTTGAAAAGCCAATTTTTTAAAAACTTCGAAACCTCGAAAATAATACTCCTCCCCCACTCCGCTACCGCTCGCTTCGTCCTGCCGAAAAGAATTATGGGATAGCTAGGACGGGAAAGGATCCACCACACCCATCCTTCCAATTCGGGGAAAAGGAGGACGTATTTGTGGGCCGCATTTGAAGGATCCTACGAATTTGGATATCCTTCGTCGCGGCTCTGTGACGTAACATCCTTCAAATGAGTCCTCCGAAGGATGGAGAGCCTGAATTTGGACACAGCCGTAGTAATCCTGAGTGGATTGATAAGTTTGTTCAGTTGTTAAAGTTTCAACACTTTGTGAGGTTGTTTAATGTCTCCTGTCCACCACAGCTCTCGTGAAGGCTATAATGGCAGCACTAGTGTGAGGGCACGTAATATTGTTTTTAATAAAATATTGCTTTCTGAAAGCTTCTTTACTGAAACATTAAAACAGTCATGACATTCACATACCTCACAAATGTTCATGTACGTAGATGGCTGTCTTCAAACGGTTAGTTCACCAAAAAATAAAAATGGTCATAATTTACTCTCCCTCATGTTCTTCCAGACTCATACAAACTCTGCTCATTTTTGGAAAACAAATAAATATATTTAATATTCTCTTAATTTGTGTCCTCCATTGCTAGTCTGGGTATTTTATTTTCAACATACATGTTTGCTATCATATAATTTAAGATTTATTCATATATAAATATCGGAATGAATTACTTCTACAATAACTCTATATTTATGAAGCTTGAAAATACTGATTATCTAAACTATAAATGGATTAACAAAATTATGAGAAAATTAAAAATATATTCATTTCAATATATTCAAGTCTTATAGGTTTGGAATGACATGAGGGCAAGTAAATTATTTTTTGTGTGAACTTTACCTTTAAGAGGGAAGACCAAGAATGATGACTCTCCAAAACAGACAAGACAACTCCAAAGTTGGTTTGAGTTCTGCAATGAAAAACACAGACATCAATGGTTTTAATGAAATGAGCACGTAAACACACTGTTGTTGCATCAAAATGTGAAGTAAACTGACAGGAGACAACAGAAACATTCTACAAAAACTAACAATATTTTAGTCTTAGTTAAGATAGAGATAACTATGTTATTCTGAAGTTTACTCTACTTAAACCCGTCTGTCCCTCTCTTCAGAAGAACACATCCTCCTCCTCACAGTCTGAGACTCCTCACAAAAACTGCTTCTGTGTCTTTAACTCTCGGCACGAGGACAATGAAGACACAAGCTCGACAAGTCTGAAATATTACATGTAAAATATACTTTTAACAGTTAGCACTTCAACAGCCTCAAAATAATTATGCTAGTCTTTACTACACAATGCCGTTTCCTTTAGGAGACAAACATACATTCAGTTTAACCGCGAAAAAAAAGACAAATTAACATGATTGTAACAGTGACCATAATAGTCTATAATAGACCATAAATAGACCATAAACGCCTCAAAAAGTACAGATAATGTAAAATCTTATGTAAATATGACAAAATACATTAACGGACGTTATATTAAAATGACCTCTTCCGTTCAGTAACGTTAAATGATGACATTAAGACGTTTTTCTTTTTTTTTTAATTAACGTTAAGCTTCTTTCTTTCCCCTTTCATACAACCGGGTAAACAATAAACGACAACTTTACATTTTGAATATTTACCTACCTTAGTCTTTCACTCGCTTCTCGTTTCTTTCACGCTGAGAAAAGGGTGGCTGCTCGCACTGGAGACGTACGATCTTGACGTGAAGTGCATGCTTTCCTTCATGTCCGTGTTCTTAACCCAGCCCCGCTGGGTTAAAACATAGAACAATTTTCAACCCAAACTTGGGTTAAAACATCCCAAAGTCCTATCCAGCCGCCTCAACCCAGCATTTTTTAGAGTGTAACCTTAACAATGACTGGTGGGAACAGTGCCATTCAATAATATTTAAAAACTATTTTTAATTTTAACAAGGAGAAATGAAAAAAAATACTTTAATATCTTTATCAAATGTGGAAAAAGAAAAGAAAAACAAAACCAGAGAGTCGGGACAGCTATGTCTTTGTCAGCTGAACTTGATCAACATCACGGCGAACGTTACCTCAGCACAGATTAATTATATCGTGTCATTGAAAGAAATACCATTCATTCATTGTAGCAATAAGGATAAATTGGCAATTAAAGAATTAGGACCACCAAGACCAAATTTAAACATCAAACAAGTATCTACAAAGGGCGGGAAGTCGTATAAATGAGGATTTTCGAGGACTTGGTATGAGTGGAGAAAAAGGCCAGCAGGCTGCGAAGTAGATGTTCCATTTCGAGAGCATGACAGACATCGCATGGACAATTACATGTGTCACCGAAATGCATCATCTCTCGGAGAAGGTGAAAAACACGAAAGAGCAAAGATGCATATGGATAGTAGGGAGCAGTGTAATGTAAGAGAGTAATGTAAGTAAGCAGTGTAATCTAAGTTAGGAATGTGATATAAGTACGCAGTTTAATACAAATGAGCAGTGTCATATAAGTGAGTTGCAGTGGCGGACTGGGACAGTAAATCAGGCCGGGAATTTGACCACCCCAGGCCACCTCTGTTGCTGCAGTCACCACCACCCAATTCATGTGTCCACCAGACTGCTATACTCTTCTCTTAACTCTTAAACTCTAAGTTCAACAGCGGTCCCAGTGCGTGCCGAACCGTGTGGGGTGAACTGAACGGTTTGTTTTTTTCAGTGAACCGTCCCATCCCTAGTAAATATAAATGTAATTCTGACCGACCTGCTCCCTTACTGGCAAACATGGCTGGGATTTTGCAGCAACTTGCTGCGTCTGCGGCCAGGACTTTTCTCCTTTTTATACGTTCCGTCTCTGCTCCTCCTTTGCTTTTACGCTCCATTTATGCACAATTTTCTAAGATAAAGCCTGCCTCTGGATATAGCCAATTAGGCAGAGCTTCGCAGATGTTTGGTCATGTGGTGGTGTCATTTGCACTCCGCAATCGCCTGATTCGTAGATTCATAAGACCATCAATTAGTTCGCAGTTGCATACCAGCCTATTGCACGTCAGCCTGATCGACTGCACAGCGGCAGCTGGTGGGCCAGAATGACCGTCAGGCCACCGGGAAATGTCCCGGTGCTCCCAATGGCCAGTCCGCCCCTGGTGAGTTGTGTAAACGGTGATTTATGTGACTTCAATCATTTCTTATTAAACTGAAATCGAAGTAAAAAACTTTTTTGGAAAAAAATTTCATATCCCCCCCAGAGAAATGGCAGGAGCCGCCACTGATTAATATTATGGGGCATACATGCCAAACGCGGGGCATCGCGTCTCTAGACCCGCGCGAGGACGCGTCTGATCCATAGTCTGATCGCGTCTTTGCATTGTCTTTGTATGTAATCTACTCGCGCAAAACGTTGAACTCGGATTTGTTATGTATGCCAAATTATTGTGTTTGAATGTACACTAGTGTATATATTTGTTCAACAAGTGGTAATCGTTTTCATATCATCTGACTAAACAGTAATCAATTAAATCAATGATTTATCTTTCCGTCTGATTGATGGCTGTCAGTGGTTGGGTAGAAGACAACAAATCCCATCATTCCACACTCTTCCTTAGTGTCATCAAACCAAGCGATTGTTATTGTTTTGGTAGTGTGCCCTCTAGTGGCAGGTCATACAACCTGTACATTTAAATAAATGTTGAATACTTGTTTAAAATGAATAATTTGCTTCAGTAACATGCTGTCATATTCTTTAAAATGGGATACGTCTCTTTTAGCCTGCAGTGTTTATGTGCTGCTTGTTTATATGACTTATCAAAACACAAATTTGTATACTGGCATGGATATTACACTGATAACAATGCAAATGCATTTGATAAAGTTCTTGTGGTCATAATTCAGATCGCTTAAAAACAAATATTTATTAAAAATGTTAGCACATGCAGAATTGTATTGTGTGATGGGAGGTGTACAATAAAAAATAATGGTCAATTATACTACATGATCTTTATGGAAATATAAAACATTTAGAAAGTTTACTTAGGGGATGATACTGTATAAAAACCATTAATATGATGTAAATATAAATATAAAAGGTTCTACATATATGGTAGAAAATGTGTTGCGACAATTAATGTGAATTGAATTTAATTGAATTGCACCTATGGAAAGTCTGCATAAAACATGTCAATGACATGTCCGGACATGTCGGGTTCCCCAATAGCCCATATCGTTCGGCCTGTTAATTATATATTTTTTTCCAGATCCTGATAATATGTACATTTTTATATTTTTATTGATGGCCCCCATTTTTTCTATAATCCCTTCCCAGATTTTTTGCTGGACCGATTAATCTCCAAGATGCACACCCAAATACTTAATTTAACATTGGTTCTATTGCCAAAGAATACATCATTCCACAAAGGGCACATCCTGCCTTATACCTCTCCCAGTTTTAAAAGGGGCACTCAAACTGTCATGAACAAGACTCCCGCAGTTCTTACCGCTCGCCACCAGTACTGATCTTGATTTGGACTAAACTGACACACACCCACACACCTGGTCCTGATTACTCCTACACCTGACACCAATTAGGGAAGATCGTTGAACCAATTCATTGAATTGGCGATTCAAATTGTCAATCTTATTAGATCTTGTCGCCCTTTCAAAGCAACTCCAACTAACCACCTGGTTGTAAACACTTGCAGAAAACCCATGCAGCAGGGTTATATTCAGCTATCACCAGAGGAGCGTGAACGTGCATCACTCAACGTCTCTGTCTTTACTGTGGACAAGCGGGGCACCTCCTGTCCTACACCACCACCTCTTCACACTTCTTCTGCGGTGAGTTCACGCATTCAGGCATATTATTCCAAGACATGACATAACAAGAAATGAGTTTGCCCGACAACATAATATTCCATTGATTCCTTGTAATTCTCTGCTGGCAGTGAAGGCGCTGGATGGATGACCTCTTAGAGATGGAAGGGTCTTACACACCTCTGTGGAGTTGGTGTTGGTGACCGAGACCTTCCATAAAGAGAAAAATCACTTCTACATCATCATGTCACCACATGATCCGGTCATTCTTGGACTGCCTGGCTAAAACAACACAATCCACTAGGGCTGTGAATCTTTGGCAAGGCAGCGATGCGATTGATTATGATTCATAGGTTTTCGATTTGATTCAAGAACGATTTTTGCTAATTTAGAACGATTCGATTCACAATTAAATTTGATTCGATTCAATTATAACGATTCGATTCTGCATTCTTTAAGTGCATTCGCGGGATTATTTAAATGCTTCTACTAAATTCTTTAAATGCTTAGTCTGGGGGCATATTACAGTAGCATTTATGGTTAAAGAAACATAGGTTAAAAAAAACAAAAAACTTTTGTCCATTGTTAAATGCTAGTTTAATGATGCGACATGGCATACGTAAAAATGTATGTAAGCCAAGTTTTTAAAAAAGAGCTTAAAGAGTATTATGTATAAGCTAACATTTTGTCACACCAGGGGCGTAGCCATAATTTCAGAAGTGACAGAAATGTCAAATACAATAATTTTATGTATGTAGCCTATATAATAAAAATAATAATTATTATTATTATTATAATTATTATATTTTTTTTACAAGGAATTATCTTCTTTTTTAATTACTTTTAATTAGCTGTAATAAATCAAATACACTGCTGGACAATAATCAATCATTTGTAATCAATATTTTTTTCCTAATGGCAATTTTATGATTGTTTTATATACTAGGCTACATTTAATTAGCAATTATTAAAATTTTCTGCACAGAATAAGGTAGAAAATATACTTTATAGTTTTTTATTTTTGTTTGTTTCATTAGTTCATTCTTCTTTTATTCAGTTTAGCTGCAGATATAGCCTGGCACGTCTATGAGACCGAGATCGCTTCTCTTTCAGTGTGAAAATGTCTTCATCTCTATTTAACTTTTCCTCTCCATCAGCGAATGATTCTGAGAGAAAACGCGCCAGATGTCTGTTTGCTAATGAAACAAACGCTACTTTCATGCATCTGATTATCAGATAAATCTTGCGATCTTATTTCAAGCTCGTTGTTAATGCTGTGGTTAATTTTAAAAGTTTCCTTCGTATATTCGGTTCATCCGCATTGTTTAAAAACATTTATCATTCAATGGATCTGTGCGTATGATTTAGACACTTACATTTCTGCCCCGTCCATGCAATAAATACAGCTGTCGACGGCTCCGGCAACTCAGTCGGTAAGATGCAGAGAGCCATTGACAAACTACAGAAAAGTAAAACTACTTGGCCACGAGTCCTATTATTAATGAGACTTAGAAGGACTGTATATTGAGATATGTCGCCGAGACTTATTTGTGTGGTGATCACTCTCGGGTGCCGGTCAGGACACAGGAACCAGACCAATTGCTGAATTTAGGTTATTTAATGAATAGTTGAGTAGGCATGGGCAAACAATCTAGCAGTTGGCTTTATAACATATCCGTCTCTGTGTATGTGTGGTTCTGGAATTAAAGAAATAACAAAAATTAAACTGTAATGTGTGTAATTACAAGCATCGTCACAGAAATAATGATTGACATTAAACACAGTTACATGTACAGAAACGTGACTAAATAAAAAGTGCGTCACCAATTATAACGACTATTACTGGTGAAACTTAAAAGCCAAAGATTTGAAACTCAAAGTATCTAGCTGTACAATACACAATATAGCAGAAATATCTTATTAAATATCTATCCAAACATAATATACACTGTGTTTGTAATAGTTAACAGGGAAATATTAAATGAATCTAGCATTGCGTCATCTAGACACTGGCCATAATCACAATATAGCACCCAAACGCGATAGTCTACAGTAAATGATTAAATAGGAAGTGAGAATAGAAACTTACTTTATGTCATTAACGCACACAATATAACTATATTATGTCCAAGAATGGCATGAATACTAGCATCTGCACAGCCCCATGTACTGCCTTCGCTTTCTTTCTCGCGCAGTTCTACCCATAACTGAGCGCTGCTCACAGATTACTGCATGCACGCTGGTTGTGTTTAAGCGCATCTGTCGGCGCTGGAGTTGCGCATAAGTGATTGTTCAGTTATTTGCGTGGCCTTTCTTACAGCCACCCCCAAATGTGTGGAGCACATTTGTTCCTAAATAAGTACTTAGTTCAGCACCTGTGAACAGTTCTCATCTTCATTTTGAACCTCTGATAGAACAATCAGTCTGGCTACCGGTCTAGTGTAGGTTCTGTCATTGAACTTTACGTCCACTGTCCTTACATGTCCATCAGCACTGGGGTAAAGTTTGGTGACACGTCCTATAGGCCAGTGTGCTCTCGGCAATTGAGGGTCCATCATCAGTACTACAGATCCTAGGATCATATCTGCAGATGTGGAATACCATTTCTGGCGGGACTGTAGACTTGGGAGATAGTTCTTAATGAAACTAGACCAGAACTGATCAGCCAGAATTTGGGAATGTCTCCATCGGCGTCTGCTCAGGAGTTCGGATTTGGGGTACACTACTTGGGGCAGAGATCTGTCCCGCCGGCCCATCAAAAGAAGATTTGGAGTCACCGGATCAAGGTCCTTAGGGTTGGAGGATACATATCCCAATGGTTTAGCATTCAACATGCCTTCTACTTCCAGGAGAACAGTATGGAGTACTTCCTCCGTGACAGCTTGACTTCCTACTACTCTGTAAAGTGCTGTTTTCACAGAGCGAATTTCCCTTTCCCACGTTCCACCGAAGTGGGGTGCACCAGGTGGGTTGAAGTGAAAATGTATTTTATGTTTGGCAAGCTGGAGTTGGAGTTGTGGGGACAGTTCTGTTAGAGCCTCTCGTATCTCTCTTTCTCCTCCTCGGAAATTTGTTCCCTGGTCGGAGAACAACTCAGCTGGTGTCCCTCTTCTGGCGATGAACCTCCTCAAAGCCATTAAGAAGGAGTCGGCATTCATACTGGTGAGGATCTCTAAATGTACACATCTGGTCATAAGGCATTTAAATAAGATTCCCCACCTCTTTTCTGTGCATCTGCCCAACTTGACTACAAAGGGCCCGAAACAGTCCATCCCCGTCGAGTAAAATGCTGGCTTATAAAGGCGTAAGCGTGCTATAGGTAAGTCTGCCATCTTTGGAATTTGAGGGCTTGATTTCCATCATCTACAATCTGTGCAGGTATGCTGATGTCGTCGAATTGCTTCTCGACCTCGTAAGATCCAAAACTTGCGGCGAATCTCTGCAAACACTCTCTCAGGGCCGGGGTGGCCGAGTCGAGAATCGTAGTCTTGGATCAAAAGCTTAGTGGTGGGATGGTGCTGATCCAAAATAATGGGATTCACAGCAGCTGGGTCTAAGTCTTCAGATCGTCTCAATCTGCCACCAACTTTAATGAGTTTATCTGTCTTGT
Organism: Carassius auratus; assembly: GCF_003368295.1. Taxonomy (NCBI): domain Eukaryota; kingdom Metazoa; phylum Chordata; class Actinopteri; order Cypriniformes; family Cyprinidae; genus Carassius; species Carassius auratus. Next base: position 6,363,703 of record NC_039263.1, on the reverse strand, counting down.
CCAGCTCTGGAGACAGCATAAGTAGATGGCTATTTTGTTGAACTGGTTTCTCTTTTTGCAGTAGGCTGAACTCCTCTCTGAAACTATCCTGTTGTGCACTTCTTAGGATAAGAATCTCAGCTGTACTGTAGTCATCAGCGCTAAGAGCTCTACTGTTACTTGCCGCCCCTTGAAGCTTCTGTATGGTCGCCTCTAAAAGTTCCCTCCATGTTGTGTACTGATTTACATCTGGTAGGTAAGGCTCCTTGTCAGGTATGGTCGTAGTGACTCCACAGAATATAGACTTGCGAAGTTCTGTGTGACACTCGTCTATTGCTGTTGTTGGTGAGGTAGGCCACTTGTCAGGGCTTTGAAGCAGAAAGGGTGGCCCATGGCTCCATCGGTTAGGCTCAGCTAGTTCTTCTAGCTTCTTACCTCTGGTGAGGTCATCTGCAGGGTTTTTCACTGAGTCCACATATCGCCATGAAAGTCGATCAGTGAGCTCCTGAATTTCTGCCACTCGAGTGCCAACGAAAACCTTAAATCGACATGACTCAGAGTGTAACCAGGACAAGACCGTAGTTGAGTCGGTCCAGAGGGTAGTTCGGCTGATTGGCAGGGTAAGCTCTCGTTCTAACAATCAACTGAGTTGGGCCCCTGTGAGGGCAGCACAGAGCTCCAGTCTGGGAATTGAGTGCAATTCTTGAACGGGCTACAATGAAGGACAGATAAGGCTGACCCTGAGAGTTAACTGTCCTCAGGTAAGCGACAGCTCCATAGGATTGTTCCGAGGCATCAGAGAACACATGTACCTCATGAGTTATTCCTCTCTCATCCATGGCAGGAGGTACGTATACTCTGGGAAACGTGATCCTCGGCAGAAATTGTAACTCTCCTTCCCAATCCCTCCAGGCCTGCAGCAAATCCTGCGGCAGCTGGGGGTCATCCCAGTCTCTGTGTTTGTTCCATAGCTGTCTCACTAATATTTTGGCATGGGTGGTGTATGGCAGAATATAGCCAAGAGGGTCGTATTGGCTGGCTAATACCTTGTAGATATTCCGCATGGTAGGAGCATCATAATTCACAGGGCGATGTTTGTATTGCAGCACATCTGTTGAGCAGTGCCAGCTGAGGCCAAGACCTGATTACGGATTGTCTCTTCCGTCATGAGTGAGCCAGAGTTCCAGATTGTCTGACCGAGCTTCTTCAGGTAGGTGACTGATGACATCCAGCTTATTGCTGGCCCACTGCCTGAGTTCAAATCCACCTGAAGCTAGAGTCTCCCATAGCTTATCTATCAGGGTTCTGGCCAGGTCAGGTGAGGAGAGGCTTTGCAGACAATTATCCACGTAGAAGCATTTCTCAATGGAAAACCTCACATCATCCCCTGGCTGGCTGTGACTGATTACATGGTGCTGCATGGCATAAGTGGCACAGCACGGACTACACGTCGTACCAAAAGGTAAAACCTGCCACTCAAACACAGATGGAATTTGGTCTCTTTCCATGTCTCTCCAGACAAATCTCAGAAGGGGGCGATATTCAGGGAGCAGGCGGACCTGGTGAAACATGGCTTTCACATCACCACTTATGGCTACACTAAGCTCTCGAAACCGTAACAGTACTCCTAGGAGTGAGGGTCCTAAAGTGGGTCCAGGTAACAGCCACTGATTTAGGTTCTGACCTCGGTACTGGTAAGAGCAGTTGAACACTATGCGATTCTTATTGTTGTGGGTCACCATGTGGTGTGGAATATACCATGATTCAACTGATTGTGTTATCTCATGGTAGTTCAGCTTCCTAACTACTCCGGTCCGAGTCAGTTTCTGAATTTCAGTGTTGTATGCCTTAGCTCGTTCTGGGTCTTTAGCGAGGCACCGTTCGGTGTTCCTGAGGCTGGGCATTACCATTTCCTTTGTGGCTTGGAAAGGAGGCATATCTTGGTGCCTAAGCAATGGGGTGACATAACGTAAGACTCCATCCACTTTAACACGAGTGGTCTTTGATTCGAGCATGTTAATGGCCTCTTGATCTTGTCGTGACCTGGTAACCTCTTTCTCGTTCTTAATAGGAAGTACGTCCACTTGCCACAGTTTCTCTACGTTCCTGAAAAGCTCTGCCATTAGGGGATTTGTTGAGGTCAATAAACACTGCTGTGGTCGAATGGACTGCTCAACAAGTCGGGTGGGACCCTGTAATGTCCACCCTAATCGTGTCTTCAGGGCAGCCGGTCCCCCTGGGGGACCTACCCTTACTGGTTTACCAGGAGTAATCAAGTGAGGGTGATCAGCTCCAATTAGCAGCAAGGGCTGTGCCTGTTCGAATGCCTGTATTGGGAGGCCCACAAGGTGCTTGTAATTTTTCTGTAATTTGTTCATGGGGTAAGAGTGAAGTGCCAGACCAAGGTGGTCTGCAGTGAAGGCATCAGAGATGAGAAAGCTGTGCTGAGGCTTATCGGCTGGGGAAACACGGAATGACACCTTGGACCCATGAAGAACTTGAATATCTTGACGTATAGTCCGCAAGGCCAGGTGTTCTGGCTCTCCTTGGAGGCCCAGGTGGCGTGTTGCTGCTTGTAAGAGCATAGTCCTCTCCGAGCCATCGTCCAGGATAGCATAGGTGTTCAGAGTGCGCTTACCATGGTGGAGTAGTACTCTAATAACCTTTAATAGCACATGACTTCCATCTACTGGTTTGTCTACGTACAGCACTTCAGAAGATGTATTCACTAGACAGCTCTCCTCTTTAGTCGACTTGACTACACTCTTAGGTGTTCTGGAATTAACTTCGTGCAGCACTGGTAGGTGTTTACCTTGACAAATGCTAGAAGATTTCCGCAGATTGCACTGGGCTGCCTGGTGAGTTCTAGCACATCGCCAGCACCTTCGATTGGTACGGATCCATTCTGATAATTGGTCTGTGGTCAGTTTTACAACCTCGGTTGTATTGTTACAGAATGGACAGTAGGGTGCAGCTCTGTTCCTAGTAGATGGATTCAGCTGTGCGGGTGAAACTTCTCTCTCCATTGCCTCTCTAGATCCATGTAGCACAGTAGTGGTCCACCTCTTCTGCCGAGGCTCCTGTCTAGGCCATTGTTTCTCCTTAGTGATCTTCACTGTTGATGAACCATCATATTCTTGGCACCACGACTCATATTGCAACCAATCAGAGAGATCAATGAGAGTGTAGGTTGTTCCTGGATAATGAAACTTGCTGCGCCTGAATTCAGCTCTCATCTCTGTCGGCAACTTGCTCACCAAGCGTGCTACGTGGGATCCACACTGTAGCTCTATCTCTCCTGGGGAACCAAGGGATTTAAGCATGCCCACAAGTGCTTGGACCTGTAGGGCGAACTTCTCGAAGGCAGCTTGATCACCGCGCAGAATATCAGGCGAGTCCATAACACTGGCTATCTTATTCAGAGCCATCTGATGAGGTTGGCCAAACTTTAGATTAAGAGCTGCCATGGTATCAGTGTACGGTCTGGGTGAATTCAGATATGAATCTGCTATCAGCCTTGCCTCTTTCAACTTCAAGTGATCCACCAGGATTTGGTATTTAAAAAGCTCTGTCCCATCGGGGGGTAATAGATTTTCTAAAGCTATTTTCATCCTAGCAAACTCACTGGAGTCTCTGTGACTGAAGTAGGGAATCGACGGCATCGGACCTCGGTATATCGGCTCAGAATGTAGAGGAATCTGATTTTGAGGATCGATTACAGTTCTTTTGTGGGCCCTCATTGGCAGATATGGCTCTGAGATCACTGCAGGCTCACCTTGAAGGTAAGTCCTGTACTCTTCTGAGTTATAGGCTGGACTGGCTCGAATAGGTGGCTGAGGATGGATGCCTTGTTGTTGACTCCAATGACCTTGAAACATCCTGCTTGTCTTTGCTGTCAGCGGATCATGTTTAACGATATGAGGGCTTGGTGTCTGTGCAACAAGAGGCTTACTCTTACTAACAGCTGCTTGTTTTAGAACTTGAAGCTCACTCATCATCTTCTCCAGAAAGTCGACAATGGGCTCACTACTGGCAGACTGAGGTTGTGGGTCTCCTGTCTCTGGCCATGGAGGGGGATCAGGCCAGTCCGCCTCATCGCACTCATTAAACTGTACCTTAGCGATCTGCTCCTCACTGGGCGGAGGCATAAACCCATGTTCTAACAGGAGTGTGGGTAATTGATCAGATTTACTTGGATCCAATGCATTCGACTGAGAGCTCCCTGTAGCTGGTTGAGGAATCTGCTTCAGGCTGCGCACTTTTTTTTGCTAGTAATCTTAACTCAGATCTGGTCTCTCTGATTTCAGCTAATGCAGCGTTCAGGTGCTTATCTCTACTTTGCAGAAAGTCTTTCTGGGAGGCTGGAGGTGAATTGTACTGTTCTGAGGACCAACTACTTGGAGTGGATAATCTACTTCTATCAGCATGTGCTTTCTTGGTGTACTGATGGGCTAACTGGTATTCAGAAACTGGTCTTTGGCTGTACTGTCCCGCTGCAATGTGCTGTTCCTCTGTACAGTCAGCATCCCTTAGTGACTGACGACGGCTGAAGGAGGGGGGGGGTCATACTGGCAGCTCCCTTTTCTTGTGCACACAACTCCTCTTCTTGCCCATGCCTACTCATTCTTGATTCAGATAACTGTCTTTGTGGCAGCACAAAACCCATTTCGTACTCATCATAATGAAGTGGGGGGTGGGTCCGGCGTTTAGGTCTGGTTGAGGCTCTATCATCCATCTTCTAGAGAGAAATGACACACATCCGGCTCGAAGGGCCAATATTAATGAGACTTAGAAGGACTGTATATTGAGATATATCGCCGAGATTTATTTGTGTGGTGATCACTCTCGGGTGCCGGTCAGGACACAGGAACCAGACCAATTGCTGAATTTAGGTTATTTAATGAACAGTTGAGTAGGCATGGGCAAACAATCTAGCAGTTGGCTTTATAACATATCCGTCTCTGTGTATGTGTGGTTCTGGAATTAAAGAAATAACAAAAAATAAATAACATATAAATGTAGTATCCATATACATACATTCAATAACTAAACAGTAATTAAACTGTAATGTGTGTAATTACAAGCATCGTCACAGAAATAATGATTGACATTAAACACAGTCACATGTACAGAAACGTGACTAAATAAAAAGTGCGTCACCAATTATAACGACTATTACTGGTGAAACTTAAAAGCCAAAGATTTGAAACTCAAAGTATCTAGCTGTACAATACACAGTATAGCAGAAATATCTTATTAAATATCTATCCAAACATAATATACACTGTGTTTGTAATAGTTAACAGGGAAATATTAAATGAATCTAGCATTTCGTCATCTAGACACTGGCCATAATCACAATATAGCACCCAAACGCGATAGTCTACAGTAAATGATTAAATAGGAAGTGAGAATAGAAACTTACTTTATGTCATTAACGCACACAATATAACTATATTACGTCCAAAAATGGCATGAATACTAGCATCTGCACAGCCCCACGTACTGCCTTCGCTTTCTTTCTCGCGCAGTTCTACCCATAACTGAGTGCTGCTCACAGATTACTGCATGCACGCTGGTTGTGTTTAAGCGCATCTGTCAGCGCTGGAGTTGCGCATAAGTGATTGTTCAGTTATTTGCGTGGCCTTTCTTACACCTATAGATCACACATCAGCTGCGTCAGAGATGAACGGAGAGCGAGCGCAATCCTGTGACAGTCTCTCAGGCGGTAAACAGTGGAGCACGTGAAGGACAGATAAGAGGCACGATTCACGAACACTCTTCAAGGTCTCCATTAATTCGTGCGTGTAGTAATTTAATGTGTATACATTTTTAAAGCATTGAATCGCTATAGAATTCGCGATTCATTCGATTCTTAGCATTTTGAATCGATTACTGTCCAAGATTGGCGATTCACGATTCAAAAATCATTTTTCAAGATCGATGCATATGAATCGACAGGGTTTGTAATCAATGCATCGAGAAAACGAGTGAATCGTTACACCCCTACAATCCACTCATTTCCTGGAAGGAGGATCAGATCAGTCAGTGGGATCCCTCATGTCAGGCCAGATGTCTGAACGACAAGCCAGCAGTCACAATTCAAGCCATCAAGCTCAAGGAGTCATCGGAGCAAACAACCACACTTCCCTCAGAATACACCGATCTCATAGAGGCCTTCAGTAAGGTCAAGGCTTCGGAGCTACCTCCTCACCGGGCTAACGACTGTTCCATTGATCTACTACCAGATTTTCCCGTTATCTCAACTAGAGTCTGACGCAATGAGAAAATATATTGACGAGGAGCGTTCCAAGGGGTTCATTAGACCATCGACCTCACCTGCATCAGCAGGTTTCTTTTTCATCAAGAAGAAAAATGGAGGCCTTCATCCTTGTATTGATTACTGGGGCCTTAATGACATTACTATTAAATTCCATTATCCAATACTAGGGCTGGGACAACGCGTCGAGGTCATCGATGACGTCGACGCAAAAAAAATTTATCTAAAAAACTTTGCAAAAAGTTTACCTTATGTGTGCTGAATATACGCGATGGCCGGATCAACATTCTGTCCACCGTTATATAACCAATCCAGGGGTTTTTCTGCATTGATCTTTTTTATTTTTTATTTTTGGCTGCTGTCAAAGCCTTATTTGATCGCTGTGCCTGACAGGGCACGTACGAGAGAGAGCCCCGGCTGCGCGCGCACACTCACAGTCTTCAAACTACACGAGCGCTGTCTTGCTCGCTCGCGCTCTCTCTCTCTCTCTCTCTCTCTCTCTCTCTCTCTCTCTCTCTCTCTCTCTCTCTCTCTCTCCCTCGTGCATATTAACCAAAATCATTAGACACGATAGAAAAAGGGCAGAACGCCAAAGTTTCACGTGGAGCATTCAGAGATTTTTTTTTTTTTCTCTATGACAGGTTGCTGGCTCCCACTGTTTATTTTTATTTATTAATTTTTTTGGAAAAGCACTCTCTGTATTAGCTTAAAGCCCTCAAGTTTACATTGGTTACTGTATTCGTTTCAATTGCTCTAAACAAGTATTTTGGGTGACCTTTTTATTGAATGCTAGACATCAAGTTGTTGTTATTTTCATCTGAAAGAAGAACTTTTTTTCAGTAAGCTAGGCCCTATGTGTTCAGTAAGCTTGTTTCAGTAAGCTATGTGTTTTCAAGGCTTCAAGGTTTTATTGAATGCTATCTCTATACAAGTGCAAAGTAATGCATTCTTAGTCAGTCTTTTATATTGTAATTTTAAGAGCAATAAACATATTGCAATGTTAAGGAATTCATTTTTTTTTTTTTCATTCAGATATGTAAATCAACATGTTTAAATTGTTAGTAGTCAATTAATGGGGAGATAATCGAAATCGAATCGGTCTGAAAAAATTAATCGTTAGATTAATCGTTTAAAAAACAATCGTTTATCCCAGCCCTATCCAATACCCCTAGTACCGGCATCCTTAGAACAACTTCACAAGGCCAATTACTTCTCCAAGCTAGATCTTCGTAATGCATACAATCTCATCCGCATCAAGGACGGTGATGAATGGAAAACAGCTTTCTCTACCGGTACTGGGTTCTATGAATATTCTGTTATGCCCTTCGGCCTTGCTAAAAGTCCTTCTGTGTTTCAGTCCTTATCAATGACGTTTTTCAGGACATGCTGGATCACTGGGTAATCGTGTACATCAATGACATTCTTGTCTACTCTCACACATATGGAGAACACGTACAACACGTGAGGTCAGTGTTACAGAGATTAATCGACCACACATTATATGCCAAAATCGAGAAGTGTGAATTTCATCAAACCAGTACATCATTCCTGGGGTACATTATCAGTCAGGAGGGAGTGGCGATAGATGAGAAGAAGGTCGGAGCCGTTCTTGATTGGCCACAACCACCGCCATTAAAGGAACTAAAACACTTCCTAGGATTTGCACATTTTTACCGCCGTTTCATCAGAAACTTCAGTTCCGTAGCCACCCCTCTTACCTCCATGACCAAGAGACACTCTGCTCATCTCATCTGGTCCACGTCAGCATTAGAGGCCTTCAAGAAACTCTAATCACATTTCACTTCTGCTCCCATCCTTTAACATCCTAATCATGAGATCAAAAATACGATGTCGGCAACAGGGAATTCTTGGCCATGAAAGCACCGATGGAGGAGTGGCGACATTGGCTGGAGGGAGCAGAGTATCCCTTTGTCGTCTTCACTGACCACAAAAACTTAGAATATCTAAAAAACGCTAAGAGATTGAACCCCAGGTTGGCACAATGGGTATTGTTCTTCACATGCTTTGACTTCTCTGTCACCTATCGACCTGGTTCCAAGAACACCAAAGCCGATGCTCTGTCATGTCAACATGATGTTTTGGGCTCAGGTAACACAGAGGAGAGTCATCTTCCAGAAACATTAATTGTGGCTCCCGTTCGATGGGACATTATGACTGAACTTGAACAAGCTAATTCACAAGAACCCACACCGCCCGAATGCCCTCCTGACAGGGTCTTTGTTCCTCAGGCACTCAGAGAGAAGGTCATGCAACAGGTTCATTCAGGGCTTAGTTCTGGACATCCTGGGATCACTGCTACCCTCCATCTCCTTCAAAACAAATTCTGGTGAACAAACCACTGACTACATCCATAGTTACATTTCCTGCAATATAAGTAAGACTCCCAGACAATTACCAGCTGGTCTACTGCTCCCCTTACCAGTTCCTCAAAGACCATGGTCTCATCTGGCCATTGACTTTATCACCGACCTCCCCAAGTCCAATAACAACACCACCATAATCACTGTGGTAGATTGTTTCTCCAAGGCATGCTGTTTAATTCCCCTCCCCAAACTACCCACAGCTCTGGGAACGGCTGAGGCTCTATGTAACTCTGTGTTTTGCTTCTATGGTCTTCCTGATGACATCAAATCTGGATATCACCCACAATCCAATGGTCAAACAGAAAGACTGAATCAAGAGATTACACGATTCTTCAAGTCCTACTGTCAACAGAACCAGTCTAAGTGGAGCCGATACCTTATGTGGGCAGAATATGAGCAAAATTCCCTACAGAAACCCTCGACTGGACTCACCCCGTTTAAATGCATATTGGGCTTCCAACCACCATTATTCCCATGGTCAGGAGAACCTACTGAGGTTCCCGCTGTCAATGACTGGCTCCAAAGGAGTGAAAACATATGGAACCAAGCTCACACACACTTACTGCATGCTGTGAGAAGGCAAAAGTCTCAATCTGATCGTCACCGTCATCCTAGTCCAGAATACACTTCAGGGCAATGGATCTGGCTGTCTACCAGAGATCTCCACCTTCCATGTAGAAAACTCAGTCCCAGGTATGTGGGTCCCTTCCAAATTATTAAACAAGTAACACCAGTCTCTTATCATTTGGCATTACCCACCAACTATCGCATCTCTCCCACTTTTCGTGTGTCTCTTCTCAAACCCACCGGTGGTCCGAGAGCAGAGCCAGAAGAGCAGACCAGTGATGACGGTCCCCCTCCAATCATGGTTGATGGCGAGGAAATATATTAGATTCGAGTACTACTCGATTCCAGATGTCGGGGTGGCATCCTTGAATATCTCGCTGAATGGGAGGGAGGAGCGTTCCTGGGTCAATGCTAAGGACATCCTCGACCCCACACTCACTACTGAGTTTCATAGGATGCATCTGTATAAACCGGCCCCTCGACCATGCAGAAGACCCCGGCGTCATCTGCCTCCACACGTCAGGAGCCGCTCACAGCGAGGGGGCTCTGTCACGAACGAGACGAGAGATTACTCCTACACCTGATACCAATTAGGTGACTATATAAGCTCCCAGATCCTTCCTCATTGTGAAGTCTTGTATTGCCCCGGTGTACATTTCTGAGTGTTTTCCTTCCGTGCCTGATCTATCTTTGTATTAACTTGGACTGTCTCTTGTTTATTGATTGTTTTCTACCTGCCCTGACCCTTGCATTCTCTTGACTATGATTTGGATTGCCTTCTCTGTTGTGTTTGCTGGTGTTTGACCTTGCCTGTTTACTATGTTTTGGAATTAAGCTGTAGATGGATTCTCACTCTGTTGATGCTTCATTACACAAACCACCATTGATCTTCAGTACGCTCTCAATGTCTTTGTACATCCAATACCTTAATTATTCCACTAAAATTTGAGCCAAAGCCAAATGCATCAAGTGTATTCCAAACATATTGATGCTCTTTTTGATCAAAGGCTTTTTCTTGATCAGTTGAAATAAAGCCTATATCAAGACTAAGATAGCCAGAGATGTCCAAAATATCTCTGATAAGACTAATGTTATCCATAATTGACCTTCCGGGTATACAATAGGTCTGGTCAGAATGAACCACTTGCCCCATCACATCTTTTAATCTATTAGCTGAGGTCTTAGAAAAAAAACTTTAAATCTGTACAAAGTAAACTTACAGGTCGCCAATTCTTAATTTCCTGCAAATCACTTCCTTTGGCAGTAAGGTGACCACTACCCTTCTACAAATTAGAGAGAGCGAATCCACAGCTACACTAGGGCTGGACGATTATGGCCTAAAATCAAAATCTCGATTAATGGAACATTTTACCTCGATTACAATTAATGAACGATTATTTATTTTATTTTTTATTTTATTTTTTTGCCCTCATAGTTCACTGACAAGGTTTGTACAGTAAATATGATTGACTATTAAAGGTCATTAGGAGATATTTTTTTCCGATTGAAAGAGCGATCTGACGTCATAGCTCACTATCAGCAGTTATTTTATCTGCTTAAATAAATTATCTGCTTATCAATTCCGATTCTTATCGATTCCTAGTTTCAATTCCAAGATAAAATATCCAAAATAAAAAAATGGTCAAACATTTAGATGTCAAACATGTATTCTGTCTTTTTTTTACAAAGCATTCTGTTGCAGCTGAATAACATGAGCAAAAATCAGTAGCCTACAAAACACTGCAAGAGGAAATTTGCCTGAGCTTTAAAAAAAATACCATAGCAAAAACAACTAGATTTATATAAGAATAGGATAAGTAATAAGATAGGTACAAACAAATCAATTAGCAATATTATAAATACAACTAAACAAATTTTCAGGTACAGAAACTGTGATTAAAAGTTAAAAAACACTGCCTAGTTTTCTTTTTACAAATTAAAAAAAGATGAATCAATTAAAGTTATTAAATTTATTCATTCAAGATCATTGAATGAATTTCTTTTGTTCTTTGATTAACATTAATCACAGGCAGCACGTTTATTAGGCTGTTGTCTCTTTCAGCAAAAATACTGTACTGTAATACTGTGTTTTCTTTCTCATCTGTTAGAGACAAGACATAACGGCTGTGTTTATTATGATATACTTATGTAGTTTTCTGTATATTGGTCGACAAATATGAAAGAAGTCAGTTTTTAAGCAAATTGAAAAGCAAATGCAGGAATCGTTAAGCAGAATCTAAATGCACGCATCTTATCCACTGGTGGTGGATGAGGAGATACCCCCTGACTATGTAAGCGATTTGAATGTCTAGAAAAGCGCTATATAAATGTAATGATTTATTATTAATTAATTATTATTATTATAATTATCGAATACCCAGTTCTTGGAAATTTGGAACCGGTTCTAAAATGGAAGCGGTTTTCGATACCCATCCTAGTGCTGGCCGGTTACCAAAAATGTATATACCGTTTTTTTTTTTTTTTAATTATACCAGTTTTCCGGTTTATGACGTTATATTTTTCTTCCATGCATAATCAGGTGTACAATGTATTTTCTGCTGGTTGATATTCCAAGACGTGCTTGCGGTGCTGGAGCAAATTGCTCTTGTAGCCGCCTTTGGCGACAAGTTTAGCCCGAAAGCACTTGCGTAAAATGGATATATGCATAAATCTGCCTGCAGTGCATATGCAGTCCGCAGCACGGACTCATTGTGCTTTCACACAGGACGTGTTTGCAGTCCGCTACTGATCCGCGTCTGTTTAGTCCACAAACACAACATTTGTTCATTGTTTTGATCCCATATCATGTAAAAAATAAAATATATATATATTACGGATGCACCGAATCCAGATTTTTGGGGTTCGGCCGAATACCGAATCCACTGTTTACAAGTGAGAAAAACTTTTTTGACAATTACCAAGCTTATGCTTACCCAAGTAAACAACCAAAACCTTTCAATAAAAGTGCAGCAAAGAAAATTGTTTTTCTTTTCTTTTTAAAAATCAGAATATGTTTGGTGACTTAACTGAAATTAATGTAATTGACCATTAACTCAATAAACATGGATAGTAGGCTATTTAGTTTTTGTTTATAACAGTAGGCTACGATTAGAACAATAGCCAAATATTACGAAAAATATTACGGAAGATCACACACATCTCCTGCATCATAATTAAATTAACGTTAAACCCTCTAATATTTCACATGAAATGAGAGTTTCATAAAAATAAAAAAAAGGCGCTCTGCATTAACAGGTGACAGCCGGTTGCAAGGGTGGGAACTAATGTCACCAGCAGTACTGAAAAGTCTTTCACTGGGCACAGAGGTAGACTTTTGCCATTTTTGCCAGCAGTGGAAATCGCTGCTGGTTTGTCTTCCACCACTGAAGAGGATCCTCTCTAAAGCCCCTTTCACACTGCACGTCGGACCCGCAATATTTCCGGAACATTGCCGAGTCGCCTTCTGTGTGAAAGCAACCACGTCCCGGGATTGATTACTGCACTGAACCCAGGTCGGGGACCTAGTAACATTGCGGGGTTTGACCCGGGATGAGCGCTGTGTGAACAAAAGCCAGATCTAATTCCGTGTCGAAGTGATGACGCACGACTCTTTTACCGGCTGTTTTGAAGGAAGATCAACGTTCGCGATGAAAACATATGTGCAAACTGTAATGAAGCAGAGATCAGTTAGTTCCTCACTTTCCGCACTGACGCAGAGATCGTTTGCTTGCTTCAGTGAAAGTATAACGTGCCTTGCGTTTTCGACTCGTACATTACACGTCACGTGCTGATGTCACGTGTCGTTGCGGTATCTTCAAGGGTTGTGTGTGAAAGCACGCACATATACCGGGTCATCACTGGCAGTGTGAAAGTGCAAAATCTAGCGACCCGGGAACAATTGCAGGAACACTTTACCTGTGTATTTGCCGGAATGGCAGTGTGAAAGGGGCTTAAGAGGAATCAAAGGCTCACCGAAAAAACTGCTTCTCTTCACGTAAGCACCCGATGTGACTGGCTGGCTCTGTATTGCTACGGTATAAATCATTCCATCCGCTCAAGATTCCTGAACAGTTTAGTTTAGAGTGAACTGTCGGGCCTTGTTCCTCCTCATGTAAACACCTTCATGCAATCAACGGCTGCGTGACGTCGACCATCATAGCGCAAGCCTAGGGTTCGGTTCGGTGAAAAAAAAAACCTAAGGTTCGGCCGAAACCGAACCCCGTCAAAAAGCCCAGTATTCGGCCGAATCCGAATCCTGGATTCGGTGCATCGCTAATTAGTATACATATAAATTAACATCAAGTATTAATATATATAAATATTAGTATACAGTTACACGACATCAAGATTAATAAATGTTATAAATGTATCTTTTAGTTCATAATGCTAAATGCATTAGACTAATATCTCAATTATTTCAAAATACGATTTTGTCTAAATAATAATCATTTGTTTTAATAAATATTAATTATCAGGGATCAAAATTAAAATTTTTACTTGGTAGCACTGGTGATCCCAACATAAAGTTAGAAGCACCAGCAAAAATTTTGCAGCATCACAACTACAAATTATATATTAACAGATTTTATCCTTACATTCTTAAATTTAATGCAGTTTTCAGATTGGTTAATATTAGCTGTCAATCAATTCTGCTAACTTCTGATAGAAAAAGAAAGGACTGAAAAAAAAAAGAACACTGACAGATTTCTTTTGTAAACAACTTGAAGTTATGCTCTTCTTTAAATTTTAGGGAGCTAGGGATGTGTGATATTGACAAAAAAAATATATATCGATAGTTTCTTGAATTTTATCGATAACAATCATTTTAGTTTTGAGGTTTACTGTGGTGATATCTCGTTTTTACCTTGGATGGTCATCTTTACCATAAAGCCATTTTTTCTAAAAGTCATACTGTATGAGTCAAATTCTTATATTTAATCAGTCAATTATAATAAGATATTTAGGCTGTTATAAAGCAAATTAAAGTATCAATCAACAAAATTCATCTTTGCAATGCAGAGGAAACAGAGAAGCTGCATCTGAAATGGCATTTAGATGCATTTACACACTGTGTAATGTAGGACATAAATGCATTTTACATTCAGTTACACATGCATGCATAAATAATATTTTAATATTGTTAACATAAAACATTGAATACTGATATATGAAAGATTTGAAACTTAAAATGTAAAAATTAAAACCGACAGAGGGTGGCAGCAAGTCACTGTTAATAAGTGAGATATTGCGATTGAACTGAATATTTTAACAAATGATTATTTCAGGAACAAAACAGCCTTATGTTCATCAGAGATGCAAAACAGTGCTGTGACTGTGTTTGGAATTGTTTTTGTTTGCAAAATAGAGCAAAAACAGGCAATATAATGAGTAACGTAAGTATCTTAATATTAACTTTTTGATTATTGAACAAATGTATAAAATCAGTATCACATTTGTAATCATGTTGATTTTTGGAAGAAAAAGCAGCACTCTTCTTGTGATATTGGTTAACTATTTGAAATTATAAAAAGGCCTCATATATTATATTTTGTTGTGCATTTTAATAGACAGAATCCGTGCACGTCATGTATGTGTGCATTCTCTGTAGGTGAGTTTTGTTTGGATTTTGCAATACTCGGTAATGTCAAACTGCAAAACTTAAAACAACAATTACGAAATGTGTAGAGACAATGCAAACTCCGTCCCGCAGGCTTTACAGTGAATGCAGTACATAGAACCATTTTCATAAAGGAGCTACTATAAGACTTTCAGCCACTCTCTCCAAAAACTGTACACCTTCTGTTCGGCTGGTGGATCCACATTGACCACATTATCACTATCACCAGCACCATTATTTGTAACTTTAAGTGGTTCACAATTGAAATCTGTGTTTCTTTTTTTTCTATCTTCTTTAAGACTTTACAGGTGATTGAAAGCTAAAATGAACCCATCTAAAATATGCATTAAAGTTAAGAATGTAAAGATGAAGTGTAATTGTAAAGGAAATGATCACAAATAATAGTTTTGATGTACTCTGCTTGACTGAAACCTGGCTTAAACCAAGTTTATAAAACGAATGACTATATTGGTCTAAATGAGTCTACTCCACCAATCTACTGTTACAAGAATGATCCCTGTCAGAGGTCGTGGGGGAGGTGTTGCAACAATATATAGTGATATTCTCAATGTTACCCAGAAAACAGGATACAGGTTTAACTCATTTGAAATACTTCTGCTTAATGTGACGCTGTCAGATATGCAAAAGAAATCTGTTGTTTCTCTTGCTCTGAGTATAGACCACCAGGGCCATATTGTGCTTTCACAGTTCACATTTCACATTCTTCTACATCACTAGAAGAATGGCATCTATAATAATATTAGTCTCTTTCTCTCTTATTCCAATGTCAACGTAGCCACCAGATCCAGTCTGTATCCAGATCAGAGGGACACTGCAGTCACTGCAGTACGTATCCAGACCAGATGGTGGATCAGCACCTAGAAAGGACCTCTACATCCCTGAAAGACAGCAGAGACCAGGACAACTAGAGCCCCAGATACTGATCCCCTGTAAAGACCTTGTCTCAGATGACCACCAGGACAAGACCACAGAAAACAGATGATTCTTCTGCACAATCTGACTTTGTTGCAGCCTGGAATTGAACTACTGGTTTCGTCTGGTCAGAGGAGAACTGGCCCCCCAACTGAGCCTGTTTTCTTCCAAGGTTTTATTCTCCATTCTGTCACTGATGGAGTTTCGGTTCCTTGCCGCTGTCGCCTCTGGCTTGCTTAGTTGGGGTCACTTCATCTACAGAAATATCGTTGACTTGATTGAAAATAAATGCACAGACACTATTTAAACTGAACAGAGATGACATCACTGAATTCAATGATGAACAGCCTTTAACTGGCATTTTGCATTAATGACACACTGTTTTCCTAATGAATGTTGTTCAGTTGCTTTGACGCAATGTATTTTGTTTAAAGCGCTATATAAATAAAGGTGACTTGACTTGACAGTTACAAAGTTTTTTATCTGACAATTAAATGTTTGAAACATTTCAGTCAGGTCTTCATAAATGCCATTCTACCGAGACTGCACTTTTGAAGGTTCTTAATGATATTTTGATATCATGTGACTCGGGTGATTTTGCAGTCCTTGTGCTCTTATATTTGACGTCTGCTTTCAATACAGTCGATCATGCTGTTCTCATTGAGCGCTTAGTACATTGTGTTGGTTTAAGAGGTGTTGCTCTAGATTTAAGTCATGTTTTGCAAATAGGAGTTTTTCAGTCAAGATAGGTGAACATTACTCAAGCAATGCTTTTTTTTGCCCTGAGGGGTTCCTCAGGGTTCTATTTTGGCTCCTTTGCTTTTTTCCCTCTATATGCTCCCACTTGGCTCAATTTTTAGAAAACATGGTTTGTCATTTCACTGTTATGCGGATGACACTCAGGTTTATTTGCCTGGCAAACTAAACTCTGTGGGTCTTGAGTCTCTCGTGGCATGTTTGATAGATGTAAAGACTTGGCTTTCCTTAAATTTTTTAATCTTCAATGAAAATAAAACTGAAATTATATATTTTTTGTCCATCTGAATTTCCTAATTCCCCAAAACTGGATTTGGGAGGGATGACTCTGTGTTTCAAATCATGGGTAAAAAACCTTGGCTTCATTTTTGATGATGGCTTAAAGTTTGACCGACAAATAAATTCAATTGTCAAAGCTTGCCTTTTTCAGCTGTGTCTGCATTCTAAAGCTAAGCCTTTTCTTTCTTTTAAAGATTTTGAAAAATAATTCATGTTTTTATTTCATCTAGGCTGGACTACTGTAACTCACTTCATTTTGGGATTAGCCAGACAGCTTTATCCCACTTGCAGCTTGTTCAAAATGCTGCAGCTAGACTCTTGTGTGGGGTCAAAAGGGAGCATATTACTCCTATTTTATGCTCACTACATTGGTTGCCTATTTGTTTAAGAGTTGATTTTACAATGTTGCTCCTCGTTTTTAAATCTCTGAATGGTTTGGCTCCCCCTTATTTCAGTGAGTTACTGACCGAGTATCAACCCACTAGATCCATTTGGTCTTCCAACCAGGATCTACTGTTTACCCCAAAGTCAAAACTTAAGTGCAGGGGAGATCGTGCTTTCTTTTTTTTTTTGGAACGCCTTGCCACTGTCTATTAGACAAGCCTCTTCTCTTAATATTTTTAAGTCCAGGCTAAAGACATTTTTATTTTCAAAAGTGTTTGGCTGATGGGATATTTGTATGATTTTATAAATTTTCAGATTTTGTGTGTGTGTGGGTTTTCCTCTGTTTTTAATGACCTCATGGAAAGCACATTGATCGATGGAAGTTGTATTAAATTGTGCTATATAAATAAATTGTCATTGTCATATACAGAATTCCTAAAAGAATTTGCAGATTCGCTTTTATACCTTTTGGTTACAGTTGATAAAGCGCTAATCATTGGAGATTTTAATATTCATGTTGATAATACAAATGATGCATTAGGACTAGTGTTTACTGACCTAATAAACTCTTTTGGAGTCAAGCAAATTTATTCATACTCTAGATTTAATTATATCACATTGAATCGATCTTACTGATATAGATATCGTACCTCAAAGTAATGATGTTTCTGACCATTTCGTTGTATCGTGCATGCTGCATATCAGTTAACCAATACATATATTCCATCAACGTTAAATAGTAATGAATTTATGAAACTCTTCACTGATAAAATAGATAACATTTGAAATAAAATAACAAATGTAGTTTCTACTTCATCCAATACTTTAGCTTCATCCATCGCACTCAAAGATAAAATGCAGTGCTTTACAACTATAGGACAGGAAGAGCTAAATAAACTTATCACTGTATCTAAACCAACAACATGTTTATGACAACCCGTACCCACTAAATTACTGAAAGAGTTGTTACCAGTAGCCGAAGAACAGATACTCAATATTATTAACTCATCATTATCTTTAGGTCACGTCCCAAAAACATTCAAGCTGGCGGTTATTAAGCCTCTTATTCAAGATTCAAGATTCGTATTTGTATTTATCACATACACAATTATATAGAGCATATAAAACCAGCAGTGAAATGTGAGTCAGGTCCACTCCATAGACAGTGCAATTATTAAGAATACAACACAAATGAAAATAAACATAAATATAGTTATGAAAGAATGAAATAAAAGTAAACAATAAAAATAAAAGAATAAAATATAAAAATATGTATACTATAGAATTAAATATACAGAAAATAATGTGGATGAAAGTAAACTGTAGTCTTAAATATTAAAGGAACACTCCGACTTTTGGGGACTTTAGCTTATTCACAGTATCCCCCAGAGTTAGATAAGTCCATACATACCTTTTTCGTTTCTGTGCGTTCTGTAAGTGTTATTTGACGCACCCACCGATAGCCTAGCTTAGCACAAAGACTGTTTAGTTACAAACTTTGGAAGCTGTAAGACAAGATGCCGAAGATTGATGTCGAAGGGAGAATCGGAATGAACAAGGACTGGTGGTGTAAATGTGGAACATGCCAACCTATGCCGACAGAAACCGAGTGCCTTTGTTGTAATGAATGGGACCGGGTATTGCCATCAATATCAAGGCTTGATGACAATCAAAATATTTGCGTCACTACCACAGAAGATTTCTCTGTCCTAATACACCCGGCAGTTGTCTTTTTTTCCCATTGTGACAAGATCAACTGGAAGAAATGCACCATGCCGAGTGAACCTAATGGTCAGCTATCCACCAAGTAAGTGATTTTGTTATAATGATCATTCATAGTTCAATTAAATTGTAGTATAGCCATTGCATACAGTGTGTCACAATAATAACAATAAAAGGGATACATGGATACACGGAAACCCTATTCACGTAATAGTGTCACTATTAAGGTTATATTACATTAGCATGGCACTGTTACAGTATGGCTAATGTTAGTCATCTCAAAACATAACGGAACACTTACCGCAGCAACAGGTGATCCAATTTGTCCTGTCTTTATTATCGATGGGATGGCTGTATCCTTTAGCACACGTTTCATGGTCCGTGTGGCAACTTGCATTTTTTCCAAAATAGTCATCTACAGTAAAATGTTCAGAGCAAACAAAATACTTTGTGATGGTGTTTACAGGTGTGTTTGGATCTATGTCTAGAGCAAGTAGCCATCGATTCATCAGGTCAGCGTTTTTGGTTGGAATTATATGAAGCATCATATAGTATTACCTTGTCTCCCCTTTTTATTGTCGCAGTTCTTTACAATACAGCGAACACCCATGATTGTACACTATAAATCTACTATCTAGTAATTGCTGACTCTATTACTCCAACTCTATGAGTGAACTCTGTTCTCCTCACCACGGCGTGTCTCGGGTGCTGCGCTAAACACTCCGCCCAAGTAACGTTAGCTGTGCTCCTACGTCTAGTGAGAATATAGTTCCCAGTATTTGTATGATTAAAAATGGTCTTTGTCTCATATAGCCTTGTTATTTGTACACGCTGTGACTATACAGATCATAACAAGTAAATAGGAAAATATTTGCATTATTTTGTTACTTATTGGGATTACTATGCTACCAGTATCCATTTACATCCAGTCTTTGTGCTAAGCTAGGCTAGCGGTGGGTGCGTCAAATAACACTTACAGAACGCACAGAAATGAAAAAGGTATGTATGGACTTATCTAACTCTGGGGGATACTGTGAATAAGCTAAAGTCCCAAAAAGTCGGAGTGTTCCTTTAAGATACACAAGGATGTACAGGAGGCAATGTGCATATGTGTATTATACTGTAGTCTTAAATATTAAGATACACAGGAATGTACAAGATGTGCAAACAGGTAAGCATTGTCAGTATGTCAATGTGAGGTAGAGGATGATGAATATCTTACTGATCAAGTGAATATTAAGTGGAGACATGAAGATTTTAAGAGGCTGGTTTTGAGTTTAGGAGCCTGATTGGCCTGGGAGAAGAAACTCCTCCTAAGTCTCTCGGTTTTTGCCCTCATGCTGCGGAAGCGCTTACCAGATGGCAGCAAAGTGAAAAGATGGTTACTGGGGTGGATAGAGTCCTTGATGATGTTAACAGCTCTGCTTTTGCAGCATTTGAGGTAGATCTCCTGCAGTGAGGGGAGAGCAGACCTGGAGATGTGCTCAGGTAAGCGCACAACTCGCTGCAGGGCTTTGGAGTCTTGACTGGAGCTGTTCCCATACCACACTGAGATACAATGAGTCATACACTTTCTATGGCCCCTCAATAGAAAGTTTTCAGGGTTGCTGGTGAGACCTTGAATTTCCTCAGCTGTCACAGATGGTACAGTCTTTGCCTGGCTTTATTAACCTGTGTTTGAATGTGTGTAGTCCAAGTCAGGTCCTAGGAGACGTTTACACCAAGGTACTTGAAGCTGCTCACCCTTTCCACAGGGGTTCTGCTGATCATAAGATGAGTATAGGGCTGTTGCTGTCTCTTCCTGAAGTCCACATTTAGTTATTTAGTTTTAGAGAGAGACTGTTGTCCTGGCACCATGCTGTTAATTTCTCTACCTCATCCAAGTATGCGGTCTCATTATTATGAATGAGGTCCAGAACCACGGTATCATCAGAAAGTTTGATAATAGATGTGGAGCTGTGCGAAGACACGCAATCATGTGTCTAGAGAGTGTAGAGCAGGGGACTCAGGACACAGCCCTGTAGAGCTCCTACATTCAGGGTTGATGGAGTTGGAGGTCTACTGGCCTACTTTCACCACTTGCCGGTGAGGAAATCAAGGATCCAGTTGCATAGTGAAGAATTCAGGCCGAGATCCAGTAGTTTGGAAGCTAGCTTTATGGGGACTATAGTATTGAAAGCTGAGCTATAGTCGATAAATAGCAGCCTTACATAGTTCCTGTTATTGCTTTCAATGTGTGTGAGAGAAGAGGGCAGGATGTGAGAGATGGCATCATCAGTAGATCTGTTTGGGCGATAGGCAAACTGAAGAGGGTCCAAAGTATCCGGGATGGAGGAGCAGATGACGTTTTTAACCAGTCCCTTGAAGACTTTCATGACTATTGATGTGAGGTAAAACTAGACAAGAGGGTTTATTGTTCTTAGGCACTGGGATTATAAGGTAATAAGTAAATAATAAGCCTTTTTTAATAAGGCACCGCTTATTAAAAAAACGACAACTAGATCCTAGTGAACAGGCAAATTATAGGCCCGTTTGAAATCTTCCATTTATATCAGCAATTTTAGAAAAAGTTGTGCCTGCTCAATTCCTGCAAAAATAAATAAATAATAAAAATAGATGAAGCATTTCAGTCAGAATTCAGGCCCCACCATAGCACATAAACCGCACTTGTTAAAATTACAAATTACTTGCTTCTTGCGTCAGATCAAGGCTACATCTCATTGCTAGTTTTACTTGATCTTAGAGCTGCGTTAGACACCATAGATAATGACATACTCATACAGTATTCTTCAAAATAATAGCAGTACAATGTGACTAACCAGAATAATCAAGGTTTTTAGTATATTTTTTATTGCTACGTGGCAAACAAGTTACCAGTAGGTTTAGTAGATTGTCAGAAAACAAACAAGACCCAGCATTCATGATATGCACGCTCTTAAGGCTGTGCAATTGGGCAATTAGTTGAAAGGGGTGTGTTCAAAAAAATAGCAGTGTCTACCTTTGACTGTACAAACTCAAAACTATTTTGTACAAACATTTTTTTTTTTTCTGGGATTTAGCAATCCTGTGAATCACTAAACTAATATTTAGTTGTATGACCACAGTTTTTTAAAACTGCTTGACATCTGTGTGGCATGGAGTCAACCAACTTGTGGCACCTCTCAGCTGTTATTCCACTCCATGATTCTTTAACAACATTCCACAATTCATTCACATTTCTTGGTTTTGCTCCAGAAACAGCATTTTTGATATCACCCCACAAGTTCTCAATTGGATTAAGGTCTGGAGATTGGGCTGGCCACTCCATAACATTAATTTTGTTGGTTTGGAACCAAGACTTTGCCCGTTTACTAGTGTGTTTTGGGTCATTGTCTTGTTGAAACAACCATTTCAAGGGCATGTCCTCTTCAGCATAGGGCAACATGACCTCTTCAAGTATTTTAACATATGCAAACTGATCCATAAACCTTGGTATGCGATAAATAGGCCCAACACCATAGTAGGAGAAACATGCCCATATCATGATGCTTGCACCTCCATGCTTCACTGTCTTCACTGTGTACTGTGGCTTGAATTCAGAGTTTGGGGGTCGTCTCACAAACTGCCTGTGGCCCTTGGACCCAAAAAGAACAATTTTACTCTCATCAGTCCACAAAATGTTCCTCCATTTCTCTTTAGGCCAGTTGATGTGTTCTTTGGCAAATTGTAACCTCTTCTGCACATGCCTTTTTTTTAACAGAGGGACTTTGCGGGGGATTCTTGAAAATAGATTAGCTTCACACAGACGTCTTCTAACTGTCACAGTACTTACAGGTAACTCCAGACTGTCTTTGATCATCCTGGAGGTGATCATTGGCTGAGCCTTTGCCATTCTGGTTATTCTTCTATCCATTTTGATGGTTGTCTTCCGTTTTCTTCCACGTCTCTCTGGTTTTGCTCTCCATTTTAAGGCACTGGAGATCATTTTAGCTGAACAGCCTATAATTTTTTGCACCTCTTTATAGGTTTTCCCCTCTCTAATCAACTTTTTAATCAAAGTACGCTGTTCTTCTGAACAATGTCTTGAACGACCCATTTTCCTCAGCTTTCAAATGCATGTTCAACAAGTGTTGGCTTCATCCTTAAATAGGGGCCACCTGATTCACACCTGTTTCTTCACAAAATTGATGACCTCAGTGATTGAATGCCACACTGCTATTTTTTTGAACACACCCCTTTCAACTAATTCAACTAATTGCCCAATTGCACAGCCTTAAGAGCGTGCATATCATGAATGCTGGGTCTCATTTGTTTTCTGAGAATCTACTGAACCTACTGGTAACTTGTTTGCCACGTAGCAATAAAAAAATATACGAAAAACCTTGATTATTCTGGTTAGTCACATTGTACTGCTATTATTTTGAACAATACTGTAGATAGATTACAAAACTATACAGTTATTCAAGGGCAGGCTCTAAGGTATACCTGTCTGATCGCTACCATTTTGTTTATTTAAATGGGGAAACATCTCATTTATCACCAATAAAATATGGAGTGCCACAAGGATCTGTCCTAGGTCCTCTTCTATTTTCATTATACATGTTGCCCCTTGGTAATATTAGAAAATACTGGATTCATTTCCAATGGTATGCTGATGATCCTCAACTATACATCTCAATGAGACCAAATGAAACTTCTAAATGATCTAAGCTAACAGAGAGTGTTAAAAATATAAAAGATTGGATGACCAATCATTTTCTATTAACTCTCTGGAGTCGATCCGCGGGTATACCCGTTATGAGGCATCTTCTCCTTATAACCCTGAAACTAACTTAAATTACACTTTCAATTTTGATCATACAGAGCAATACATCAATCGAATCTGTAAAGGGTCTACATTTATTTGTATACAGACATAATAACAAAAAATCGTTGTGCATTTATAAAACAAATAAAACAAACAAACTGCGCTGTCTGCAGCCTTGGTCTGCGGTGATCTTCATTTAGAAATGCGTCATTAAAATGAACTGTAACTCAGTGAATACACAAGGAAGAGATATGAGAAATATATCTATAGAAAGCTTGACATGTCTACTTTTAAACTAAATTAGTGCTCCCGAAAACAAATATTCTATGATAAAGTAATACATATGAAAACAACGCGATGTCAATCTTTCACCTCTTCGTTCATTATATCTGCGAATGCGCTATTGCTATTATAATGTTCCACTGGAAGCTCACGGCTTGTAAATGTCCATACAGTAATCTGGGCCCGGTTTCCTGATAACGCTCACTCTAAGCGTGCTAAGAAGACTTCGAAAGATATATCTTACCAAAGTTGATTATGTTCCTAAGTGTGTTCCCCGAAGTATCCCTTAGGAAGCTTCTTAGCACGCTGCCTCTTACGTCCGACGTAACAAGAGCGCTGTCCAAAGTGAGGGTGCTGAATTAGTTGTGATCGATTGCTCATGAATCGATTTTCCACTTCACGCAATGGTGCAATGCAGCATTAAGAAAGACAACACGTTCTATGCAAATGAAATATTCCTCAAATTATTCCAGTAACATTTATTTTAACATATTTTAAGTTATCAGTAGAATATAGACTATAAATGTAATTATCAAATGGTCAGTAATATGTTCACACCATATGTTGTGACGGTTAGACTAACCGGGTATCCCACGCTAATCATCCACTCTCCTTATCCCATTGTGCCACTTGTGCCGCTTCTTGACATGGGTTTAACGACTTATAAAAATTATATAATACACTTTTATATTAATGGTAAGGTACTTTACAATCAGAATGTTTAATGCGGTATTGATTGCAATTGGTTTATGTTTTTAATAAAAAGCAACCTATCTACAATGAACAGAGAGAGAGAGAGTTAGATACAAAATATGTTGGGGAAGCAACGTAAAAAAGGGCACCAAGCCTCTCGTCAGAGGAAGTTGAAGTTTTGCTGGACCTTGCCATGAGGTCAGATATCACACCCCTATGGTCCACTATAAACTGCACGTTTATGGCCGCGTATCCCTTTCGCGATATATACGCCTGATCAATCACTGATGGATTGGCGATAGGGATATGTGCCATCCACCAGGATGCAATCCCCGGCATGGCGCAGAAGGGCGTTGGTGACAGTGTGGACCAGTGGTGGACGAAGTACACAAATCAAGTACTTGAGTAAAAGTACAGATACATATAATAAAATATTACTCCAGTAAGAGTAAAAGTACTCCTTTTTCAATTTTACTCAAGTGAAAGTACAAAAGTAATGGCTTTTTTATGTACTTAAGTAAAAAAGTACTGAAAGAAAGATGTTTGCAATTTTATATAGGCTACTTAATTTAATTTTATCTGAGCACATTTTTTTTATAATCCTACTGCTCAAAATACCTGGAATTTTTTCCAAAATAACCACTATGTATATAATTCCATATATAATTCCACATGTTTTAATTCATAGTTTTGATGCCTTCAGTGTGAATCTACAATTTTCATATTCATGAAAATAAAGAAAACTCTTTGAATGAGAAGGTGTGTCCAAACTTTTGGTCTGTACTGTAGATATGACGTGATAATAAGGCCTGAAGTTAGGAAGAACATTTTAAGGAAAAATATAATTATATTTTCATAATGATTTTTTCCTTCTCAAACCTTGTCTGTGGTTTAAAAACACCCCTGGCCAAACGGGGTGCATCTCTTCCCACTTTGATAATTACTGTAGTTACCATGTTCTGAACATCACATACATTCTTTTCTACCCAGATGTAATCTATCTATCTATCTATCTATCTATCTATCTATCTATCTATCTATCTATCTATCTATATGTGTGTATATATATATATATATATATATATATATATATATATATATATATATATATATATATATATATATATATATATAGGTGGTTGAATAAAAATATTTGGACATTATTTATAAAAATTACCTCAACTTAGCACCAACAAGCTTGTTAGCTAGACAGTTAGCATCAGCTAACAATATTTACTTAATTTCAGTACGGTTATGAATAAACATTCATGTCTGTCTACTCGTCTAGTTAATCCAAACAATATACATATGTATAACGTTACTGTTGATAAACAATATAAAACCAGTCACATAGGACATTTTACTAAAACTGTTAACATTATGGCATCGGGGGATTTGAACGTGCATGAGTTATTGTATTTAATCTGTGTTATTTTAAGAGTTTTATTTATTTATTTATTTATTTTATACCTAAAATTGATGTGCCTGCATCGTATGCACTCGAGCATTTCAGTGGACTTAAATAGATCACTCTTTACAACGGATTTAGTTCCCAAACAACTGACAATTTTAACCTAAATATGATTTTCAGTTACAATAATTAATCCAAAATTTCGACATTTAATAACTTACTTTTAGGAACATCAGACGCACGCGCGCTGACAGGATCTCACGGCTCTTACTTCTGGAGACTCGCACTAAACGGTTCATTTGAATCAGTGTGTGGTCGACTCCAGAACAGCTGCAATCCATAGACAGTAGGCTGCAATCAGATAATTCTAATCCGTAAACGAATCATTTGGTGCGATTTGCGATCCGATTTAAAAGTCTATTTTGAAAAGACTCAGTTCGTTCATGATGAATCTGACACCGCTTCTGCGTGTTGGAGCACGTGATATATTAAAGAGTAACGAAATGTTTTATGAAATGTAGTGAAGTTAAAAGTACGATTTTATGCTTTGGAATGTAGTGAAGTAAAAGTAAAAGTTACTCAAAATAAAACTACTCCAGTAAAGTACAGATACTTGAAAAACGTACTTAAGTACAGTAACGAAGTTAAGCTACTCTGGGACTGTCCACCACTGGTGTGGACGCACCTCCACACAGAGGTCTTGATTAGGCCGTGGCCCTCTCCCACGACCACGAAAAAAAAAAAAAAAGGAAGAAAAAAAAAAAAAGTAGCGCTGGGTTTCAGGGCTTAAAGCAAAATTCCGCCACGTTTGCCTGGCAAGCGCAGGTCTGAGAAGGTCCAGCAGCTCCATAATGAGCTGTCTTGGGAGGCGAATTTATTTTTTATATAGCCACGTTAGGAAAAATGTCAAAAGGGCTTAAGTTTTGCCGAATAAAAAAATTGACATGGACTAAATGGCTCCGCGTCCGGCTCCGTCTTTGATTCAACACAAGGACCCGTTGGATCGCTGCCATAGTTGGTCGCTTACTGGACACCACCATGCTTTATAGATCTTAGCCATTTAGAGCCAAATTGTTTGCCAGATTTTAATTATCAAAAAATTGATTGTCAATTCGCTTTAATTACATTACGAAAAAATTACCACCATATTAGTTCTGATACCACATAAAGTCAACTTCATAAATAGGCCTGTATCCATTGCGAACATAATTTATTATGAGTCTTAAAAAATATCATAAAATCATTGTTGAGCAACAACATTGTCAACGCACCATAGTTTGATTTCTATAGACTGCTGTACACTGTAAAACCCGACAAGTTAACTTAACTCAAACCGTTTGAGTAAACAGATTGCCTTGATTTAAACCCTGTAAGTTTTAAAACGTTGCATTCAAGTAATTAAGTGATTAACTAAGTGCTGATTGAGAATTAGTGATGAACACCTGCTGTTAACAAACATAATTACTGAAGAAAAGAGAAACACAAGAACTACTACAACTGACTTCAGACACAGACTCATATGAAATCAACTGAAATAAAATACATGAAATCTCTCAAGATCTGATTAAACAACCTCACAAATAGCATCACCAGCTCCACTTATTAATAACCAGACTGACTTTATTTCTGTCAGACGTCTACAGAAGATCTTATTGAGAATGAACTAAGGTTTAGATATTGATTTATTGTTTCATTTGAAGTAACCATGTTAGAGATCAGTGTTTGCTTTAGTTTGGCTCTTGACCCTTGATTTCTGCCTTAGTGTTTTATTCTGGCTGTTATAACTGTGTGTTTCTAAAACACATTTGTTGTTATTCAAAAGCCCAGAAGAAATGCCATCAGGTGTTAACCTGTACCTAGGTGTTGGTTGTTATACTTTGTATTGGTGATGATAATCATCAATTATTGAACTGCTAGGAGTCTAATCTCTGATGAGATAAGTGTTGTGTAATTTGATTGATTATAGTAAAAGTGATTCTAAGAGCCAGTGGTTCTGTAATAATCAGTTAATACAAAGACTTGCCAAACAGTTTGGTCTTTTATGGTGTCAGTTAGTCACACACAGACATCAATAATCAGAATATGAACCTCAACAATGGTGACCATAAAAAAAAAAAAAAATGCTGCAGAGCATGCTGGGCGCCATGGATGAGTTTTATACTACAATAGTACCCAGCATGCATTGCAGCATGTTTTTTTTGTCACCATTGTTGAGGTTCATATTCTGATTATTGATCTCTGTGTTTGACCAGTTACTGGCATAGAAGACAAATGTGTACAAAATGTTTATGAAGTCATTTTTATATTAACTGATTATCACAGAATCACTGGCTCTTAGTGTCACTTTTGTTAGGTCCACTTCTACTAATTACACATTTGTTTCATTTTCATGCTTTTGAGTTACAACAAATGTGTTTTAGAAACACATGGTTATAACAGCCAGAGAAAAGACTAAGACAGAAATCAAGGGTCAAGAGCCCAACTAAAGCAAACACTGATCTCTAACATGGTTACTTCAAATGAAACAATAAATCAACATCTAAACCTTAGTTCATTCTCAATAAGATCTTCTGTAGACGTCTGACAGAAATAAAGTCAGTCTGGTTATTAATAAGTGGAGCTGGTGATGCTGTTTGTGAGGTTGTTTAATCAGATCTTGAGAGATTTCATGTATTTTATTTCAGTTGATTTCATCTAAGGCTGTGTCTGAAGTCAGTTGTAGTATTTCTTGTGTTTCTCTTTTCTTCAGTGATTCTGTTTGTTAACAGCAGGTGTTCATCACTAATTCACAATTAGCACTTAGTTAATCACTTAATTACTTAATTGCAATGTATATCTTCTTTCAGTGAACTCAACTGAATTAAGTTCAGAGTACTCATAACTGTTAGTTTTTTCAACTTAAATGGTTTAAGGCAATCGGTTTCCTAAAACAGTTTGAGTTAACATAACTTAAGGATATCTGTTTACTCAAACCGTTTGAGTTAAGTTTACTTGTCGGGTATTACAGTCAAGGCAATCGGTTTACTCAAACGATTTGAGTTAAGTTAACTTGTCGGGTTTTACAGTGTACAAGTAGCGTCTTGAGCTCAAACAACGCTAAGAGAGAGCTTACGAATGCTTCAGACCAACCTTACGAAAGTTTGACTTACAGAAGATATACTTAGCTTACGAACGTGTCGGGAATCGTGCCATAAGGTTAAGAGAGAGGTTAAGGAATAGGTTAAGAACTACTTAGCGACAAGAACGTTTTGGGGAACCGGGCCCAAAGCAGTACGTTTTTTATATTTTTTTTATTTTACTGTTTGCTTCACGCTGAGAGGAATAATACATAATTCACCCCAAAAAGATGTGCTGAGGACTACCTCAGGATTTGAGTTTTGGATTTCCTCTGAAAAAAGAATGAAGCGCTTTATTCAGCAGAGATCATAAACATGAGTAAGTCTCTTTTTATTTATACACTTGTACTAGTTTTCACATAACGTGTAAACATTTTACTAGTTCGATTTTTTCAAAACTATAATTCCTGACTAAATGTATAATCAAGTGAAACATTCTGAAGTTTCAATAACAATATACACTACACTATTCAAAAGCATATGAACGTAAATGCTGTTCTTTCAACTTATCAATATATATATATATATATATATATACACATACACATATATTGTCCTCTCCATCACACACCTGACTGAAAAGCTCATTATGCAGCTTATTATGCGGGTCTTTGTCTTCTAAGGTGTAAATCACAATATAATGCATGCAGGTTCATGCCCTCTCGCATAGACCCTTTTTACACAAAAAGTGTCTTAGAAAATTTAAATCAATATATTGTTTTATGTGAGTGAGTAAACAAGATGACTTTACCATAATTTAGATTCTAGGCTACAAGATCCAGTTCTCAAAAGTCCCGTGAACCAATGTTCTGTATGTGTTTTATGGCCTTATTCCAGTGATTTAAAATGTTTAGTTTTTCACTAACCACGCATTATTTTCTAAAAAACAATCATGTACATACATGCTGCACATATTATTATAGCCCAGTTTGTACTGATTACAGTGATTATAGACTTTAGCCATTTAGATGTTTATCGGATAAGACAGAGATATTACTTATTGGACCAAAAAACACTACACAGACTCTAGTAGACTACAGTTTGCAACTAGACGGATGTATTGGTACTTCCTCTACGGTCAAAAATCTAAATGTTTTAGCTCCTGCTTACCTAACTAGCCTTATACCACTATACAACCCATCACGCTCCCTAAGGTCACAAAACGCTAGACTTTGGATAGTTCATAGTAGGACTGTCACTTTTGTGAAAAAAAAAACATTTTCGATTTTTAAAGCATAAGTGTTCATTGAATCGATTGTAAAATCGATTTTCCATGTCTAAAAAAAAAAGACGTTTCCTTTTTCAACGTCAAAAAGACGAACGTAAAGAGAGCACTGGAAATGCACAATCAGCAATATTTATTTATTGGCATGAAGTTTCGTGCAGAATAACAAACAGAAACAGGAGTGCAACATTGTTTGTGTGTTTTTTTGTTTGCAACATTCTCAAAAAATTCCTGTCATATGCACATATACTGAAATTCACCTCTTATAAGATACTACAAAATATTGTAGAAACTTATTTTCTGTAAAGTTGCTTTGCAATGTATTGTAAAATGCGTTATACACATATACTTGAATTTAATCAATTGGTTATGTAGCCTAATGATTCATAGAGCAGCAAACAGGTCAAGGTATCAACACTCAGAAGGCACATACTCTGAATGTGTTGGACAAATGAAAACAGGTCGCACAACATCAATTATATGCACTCGCACAAATGCTACCAAATTACATTTTGGGCGCATATGAGACCAAAATAGTTGCAAATTCGAGCCTTGATTCTTATTAATAATTATAAAATACTAGAAACTCTAATCAATCAGATTAAATTACTGAATTTTTAAGTGAATTAAGACATTTTAGTGTTATTACAGATTTTTTTTTTAAACCATTTTGAGATTTGCAGATTACATTTGTTGAAGATTTAGGTAGTTTTGTGTGTGTGTGTTTGTGTGTTTTTTTGTTTACAGAACAATAATGAAGTTTCACAGCATGAAGATGGAGGAGATTAATAAAATCATCAGAGATTTATGGCAGAGCACGTACAGAGGACAAGGTCTGCCATGATTGGTTTCTTGACTTCATATATCCCATGATTATTTCTTTTAAACACAAATATATTGTTGTTTGCATGTCTCCTGATCTCTCACAGACATTGAGTATGTGGAGATACGCTCTGATGTGGATGAGAACACCTCCGCTGGCCTGAAAAGAAGGACCTATAACTATAGAGTGGTAATGGTCAAAGGAGAAAGCCGCTACATGCATTATGGGTTTCTCTAGAAAAATGCAGGGTATGTTTGTGCACTCTTGTCACTCCACTGAAAAGTAATTTTTTTAAGGTCACTCTTAGAATCACCCATGGATTCCCATTAAATATATATAATAATTTATGCATATTTAATGAAAATATGATCTATGCAGTACACACACATTATCTGTTCACAGAGCTTTCGTTAGATTTTGGAGATAAGAAGAGGATGCTGACACTTCTTTCAGTCAAACCACACCTGGCTCGTGGTTTTATTGGTTGATGGATCAAACTGTTAGCAGATCAGAGTGTGTATCTGCAAAATGAAAGCAAAGTTGTTTATTTTTATTAATTCCAATAAACTGCTTATAATATTACTGTGTGTTTGTATGCAGGTTCTTGCCTCTCTCATGATATGGTTGGCTCTGGCTGGGACCTGAACTGTGGGATTCTGGCGCCTAGACAGAGAGAATATAGAGTCTTTGGCACATGCACTTGCAAAGTATTTAAAAAAAAAAAAGAAGAAGAAAATACAGCCAGCCTTTAAACAGGAAACTAAGGAGGATAGCTCTTCCTGTTATCTTGATGTGTACCTCTTCGGTTTCTGCTGGAGGTTTCTAAAGGGGTTAGTTCAGCGAAAAATGAAAATTATGTCAATAATAAGTCACCCTCACGTCATTCCAAACCTGTAAGACCTCCGTTCATCTTCAGAACTCAGTTTAAGATATTTTAGATTTAGTCCAAGAGCTTTCAGTCCCTCCATTGAAGCTGTGTGTACGGTATACTGTCCATGTCCAGAAAGGTAAGAAAAACATCATCAAAGTAGTCCATGTGACATCAGAGGGTCAGTTAGAATTCTTTGAAGCATCGAAAATACATTTTGTTCCAAAAATAGCGAAAACTATGACTTTATTCAGCATTGTCTTCTCTTCCGGGTCTGTTGTGAGCGCGTTCACTGCAGTTTATTGATATCCGGTTCGCGAACAAATCATTTGATGTAACCGGATCTTTTTGAAACAGTTCACCAAATCTAACTGAATCGTTTTAAACTGTTCGTTTCTCCAATACACATTAGTCCACAAATGACTTAAGCTCTTAACTTTTATTAATGTGGCTTACACTCCCTCTGAGTTAAAACAAACCAATATCCCGGAGAAATTCATTTACTCAAACAATACACTGACTGAACTGCTGTGAAGAGAGAACTGAAGATGAACACTGAGCCGAGCCAGATAACGAACGAATGATTGACTCGTTCTCAAAAAAAAATAAAAAAATAATGCTGACAATACTCAAGTTTACTTTCCGTTAAACTACAAGGATAACTATAATATACTCTCTCTGCTTAACTGTCTGTCTGAGGTTAGATCCTGGTTGGCTGCTAATTTTAACACTGAAGCAATCTAAATCTGAGATCGCAGTTTTTGGCCCACTGACCTCTATTAATATGATCAACAATCAAGGCCTGCTATCTGCTAATTTGAATGGACATGTAAAAAACGTAGGAGTGATTGTTGATGACAAACTAAAGTATGATAAGCAAATCAGCACAGTTGTAAAAAAAAAAAAAATGTTGATGTTTTTATCATCTTAGATCCATTTAGAAATTTGAAAACCTTTTTAATGGCAAAGGACTTATGAAAGAGACTCTGATTCATGCTTTTGTCACTGCTGGGCTCGATAACTGTAATTTGTACCTTGGTGTGTGTCTAAATCTTTATCTTGTCTGCAACTGGTTCAGAATGCCACTTCCAGGTTTCTTATCGGAACGAGAAAGAGAGACCATATTTCACTGATTCTTGCTTCATTACACTGGCTGCCAGTCGAATTTCACATCAAATTTAAGGTGTTACTGTTTGTTTATAAATGATTACATGGTCAAGCTCCTGAATATCTTACAGATCTCCTTTTACCTAGAAACTGCTCTAGAGTGTTACAGTGTTCAGTATGATGCTCTCTGTGCCTCGATCTCGTTTTAAATTAAAAGGGGATTGTGCTTTCTTTGATTAGATCGTGGAGTGATTTACCAGCATATATTAGGCTGACTCCTGATATTGGAAGTTTTATGCTGTCTGTATCTGTTTAGTGAAGTTATGATTTAAGCACTTTGGTCAGAACTTGCTGTTCTAAATGTGCTTTAGAAATAAATTTGCCTTGCCTGGAGGAACATCGCAAAACAACAACTTGTATTACTTTTGGTTTCTTTGCAGAATAATTAAGAGTCATTCTCACCAACGCAACTTCCAGCTCCTTGTTATCACCCACGATGAGGATTTTGTGGAGCTCCTGGGACGATCCAACTATGTTGAGCATTTCTACAGGATCAGAAAGAACCAGGACCAGTGCTCAGAGATCACAAAGTGTAACATTAACACTCTTAACTCCTACCTGCACTGATGCATCAGATCAGATGAGAGAAGAAAGACTGTTAGTCTACAGAGGTGACGGAATCAGTTCAGTTCTTGGCCGGTTGTTAAGTTTGATTTAAACAAGGCTTATCAGCCTCCCTGCATCTACCAACTAAAAGTGTATGTTGGCCTTCTTGAACACTTAGTTGACTTCTTTCAGAAATATATATACATAAAAAAATATCTTATTCTAATTTATTTTATTTCATGATCTGTTATGTTGTCATCAAAAAGTATTTGGACTAGTGCTGCTGATCGATTTAAAATAATTATTCATCATAATTAAACAAATTAATCACATTCCATTTTAAATTAATGTAAAATGATATTCACAAAAATCCAAACCATATTTACATCTGCTCAGCCCTGGCACCAAACACATTATATAAAAATTATATAATTTGGGGGAAACACACTTTACTTTACACACAAGCTACTTTAGGATGTGCAAAAATAGATGTTATTTAACTATTTAATGCATCTATTTAAACAGCAAATATTAATTTCCCAACCCTAAATTGGATACTTTAAATATATTATCTTCACATCATAATATATCAAAAGATCAAACCAAGTTACATTTATTTTAAGGAAATAATCTAGTATTTTGCATTAGGTTTTGAATGATAAAATGATACATAAAATGTGAGGAATTATTTAAATATTGTCTTTTTTGATTAATTTCTAGTGTCAGATGTAAATGGAACATGTCCATAGTTAAAGAGATGAAATTCATATGTGGTTATTCTGCTAGGACATGAAGGGGGAAAAAATATGTTATTTATTTTGATCATTAAGCAATGAAATCCACACATATATTAAGTGTGAATTTATGACTCACTAATGTGTCATTAGGGGGATTCCTTGCCACACATATGCTTCTAAAATTAGCTTTACCATTTAAGTTCAATCAACCAACATCCTCAAACATTGTTCATCAATGGACATTTGCTGCCGTCATCTGTATGACTAATGCATCTCCAGTGAATCGATGCTACTGCAAGTACAAACACATGCAGATTTGCTGCAGAAGGTATCAGTATTGATCATTTGATTGAGGATTTAGCCATCAGTACCCCATCTAATAATAATAATAATAATTCCTTGCATTTATATAGCACTTTTCTAAGCACTCAAAGCGCTTTACATTGTCAAGGTGTATCTCCTCTTCCACCACCAGTGTGCAGAATCCACCTGGATGATGCGACGGCAGCCATATTGTGCCAGAACGCCCTCCACACACCAGCTTACTGCTGGAGAGGAGACAGAGTGATGAAGCCAATCAGCAGATATGGGGATTGTTAGGAGGCTATGATGGTCAGAGGCCAATGGGCGAATTTGGTCACACCTCTACTCTTTTTGAAAGACATCCTGGGATTTTTAATGACCACAGAGAGTCAGGACCTCGGTTTAGTGTCTCATCCGAAGGATGGTGCTTGTTGACAGTATAGTGTCCCCGTCACTACACTGGGGCGCTAGGACCCACACAGACCACAGGGTGAACACCCCCTGCTGGCCTCACTAGCACCTCTTCCAGCAGCAACCTATTTTCCCAGGAGGTCTCCCATCCAGGAACTGACCAGGCTCAGCCCTGCTTAGCTTCAGTGGGCAACTGGTCTTGGGCTGCAGGGGGATATGGCTGCCGGAGGTCTGGAAGTCTAGAGATCTGATACCCAAAATCATTAAGATCTTTCTTGGCAGTTTGTCAGTGTCATTTCCAGGAAATCAGGACAATATGACAAATCATCAACCTCATCTCAATCAAGATATTTAGTGAGTGCGCCGTTACCAGCCAATGAACGAAGATTAGCTTACCATGCAAAAAGAAAGCTTGGTAGCCAGGTCTTGCCTTTCTGAGAGTATATATACACAGCATTCAGCAGTGGAGGAATCAGGTCCCTCTGGATTCAGACAAACAAAGTCTTGAGAAACCCAAGCAGACAGACAAAATGAAGACTATACTACTGCTTGCTTTTGCTGTCTTGGTCTCCAGCGTTCCTTTGGAAAACAGAGATACGAATTTGGAAGAGCTTATTGAGGAGCTGAAAATAGAAGTGGAAAGATTGTCAAAGAATAATGAGGTAAAGTTAAACAAGTGTAGTAACTATAGTAACTGTAGTAATCCAAAACACTCTATACTTTAATATACAAAGTAGAACGTGATTTCAATATTTAATTTACCTGTTATTTCTAGAAAAATGAAATCTACCTGAAAGAAGTGAAAATGGTTAACTGTAAGGTGAGATGATTAATACAGATTTTCATTGTCTCATTGTTTTATTGAGTGCTTTATTGGGTTTGTTCACTTTTGTGGCTCTCATATGTGGTAACATTTGAGGCTGATGCACAAAATATTTTTCCTGCTGTGAATTTTAAATTTCTGCCAGATTTTGTAAAGCGTTTTGTGTTCTGTTTTTTTTTTTTTTTTTTAATGCTAACAATCAGAATAAAACAAAAATCAGAGGATTTAAGTCCTGGTTTTATTTGTGATTTCATTATCTTTGCAGGATGTGTTTTTCTGCCAGGCTGAACAAGAACTGATAAAGAAGGTTTCTGGGATGTCTGATCACAAATTTGAACATTTCCGTACAGACAAGAAACTAATGAGGAATTTACACATGTATAACCAGCGCCATGTGGTAAGATGAACTCAGGAACTTGATGTTTTCTCTATATGATACCACTGTCTTATTTGAGTAGAATAACCATAACATTTACTTTATTTCAGGAAACCTGCAAACCTGCTCATGAAGACGAAGAAATGACTCTGCATGATTTCTTGAAAAATCTCTTGACATGTGCTAGGCGTGTATATGGCCAAAAGTCAAATTAATTTATGAAGGATCAAAATTATTATATTCTTTTACATTGTCTGTAGCAGTATGTAATTTTGTACCTGAATAATTTTTCAATCTTAAATACAGTCTGATGTTTTACAGCACTCATTTTGTGCAGTATTTCTGTGAAGTGGTGAGTGCGCACAAATATACTATGAATTTTTAGAGAGAAACCCATAATGCATGTAGCGTATGTCAAACCGTCAAACCAAAGCGTATGTTACTCCAAAACACCTGTCTGGAAGTTTCTAGTAATCCTCAATACCTTGATTAGCTGGTTCAGAGAAATAGGCTCTTGCTGGCGTTTAAGCATGCGAACATGACAGAGAGTTATGACATGAGTGATACAGTCTATGGACATAACATTTAGTCAAAGTGAGACCCCTTGTGGCTGGCTAATATGGCTACAGGTCATCATAAGTCCTGCACTTTTCATTCATTAAAGTGACAGTAGCCTACTCTTCAAAAACAGTTTCTCCAAATGTGTTTATTATTTTAGATAGTCATTATCATGATAATCCATGATGAGGTGGTTTTAAATTCGTTCTTTATTTGACACGATGCACACACACTGACCTCATCGCGCTATTATTTTGGCACTTCCGGCATGTTGAATTTGCATATTAGCTAAATATTTAGTTTCACCCAAAACATTTACATTAAACATTTAGATTTATATTTAACATTTATATTTATATTTAGATTTAACATTTAGATTTAGATTTAACATTTATATTTAACATTTAGATTTAACATTTATATTTATATTTAGATTTAACATTTAGATTTAGCATTTAGATTTAACATTTATATTTAGATTTAACATTTAGATTTATATTTAGCATTCAGATTTTACATTTATATTTGTATTTAGATTCAATATTTAGATTTAGATTTAATATTTAGATTTAGATTTAGATTTAACATTTAGATTAGGATTTAACATTTAGATTTAGATTTAGTATTTAGATTTAACATTTAACTGTAACATTTAATATTTATATTTATCCATTTAAAAAATCTCTAAGTTGACAAATATTATTGTAAATGTGCTAAAAAGTGACTGTCAAAAATTCATACCAGTTTTTTGAACATTGTTTGAAGCTAAATGTGACAAAATGTTGCTGTTATTTTCAGCATGAGCTGCTTTACAAACGGCGCCCCATAGTATAGTACTAGTAAGCCTAAATCATCAATTTTAATATGGCAATAATCATTTAACCCGTTATTTCCAGGAAAAAGATAATCTTACTAAAAGATGTGGTATGCGATTCGATTCCGCTAGAAAACCAATAAAAAATTATTGGGAGAGCTTATTGATAAGCTGGGCAGAGAAGTGAAATGTTTTTCAGAGGATAGTGAGGTAAGCATTATAAGTGTAGTAACTCGTTTAGTAACTGTAGTAATCCAAAAAGGTCTATTCCTTAAGTAGAATGTGATTGCAATATTTAATTTACCTGTTATTTCTAGACAAATTAAATCTACCTTACAGAACTGAGAATGGATAACTGTAAGGTGAGATGATACACAGCTTTTTATTTACTCATTAGAATAATTAGATAATAATATTTGAGTGTCTTTTAAGTGCTTTATTGGTTTTATTCACTTTCGTTGTGTTAAGAGAGCATATTGCCAAGTCTAGTAAAATAATTTTTTGAAAGATCAAAGTTATTATATTTTTGTCTTTTTGTGTTATTTTTGAGGTTTGTGTTTGGATTATTGTATGGTTGAATGATCCAAACATGGCCCATTATAAGATTTCTAACAGAGTCAGTCACTTTTAGATTTTTTATCTGTTGGTATTTAATAGAATCCATGATGCCATGTGTCTAAACAAGATATCCAGGACCTCCAGCAGAAATATAGGCCCACAACATCAAAAATACAGCTGTATATTTTATTGTACACATGGGGTACTTTTATCCCTGTGTTCACTAAACCCATCTTGAGTGTTTACTGCTAAAAAGCTCATTTTTATTTTCATCTGACCGTAGAAGCCAGTCCCATTTGAAGTTCCAGTCGTGTCTGATAACTGAATATGCTGGAGTTTGTTTTTGGATGAGCTAGGAGAATTTTTCTTGAAACCCTCCCAAACAACATGTGTTGATGTAGGTTCCGTTTGACAATTTTTTAAAGGTTTTCTGAACCAGAAACTGAACTATTTTTTGCAATTCTCCAGCTGTGACCCTTGGAGAGTCTTTGAGCCACTCAAACTGACCTCCTCACCATGCATTAGAACGATATAGACACACAACCTCTTCCAGGCAGTTTTCTAACATTTTCTGTTGATTGGAAATTCTAAATTATTGTCCTGATGGTGGAAATGGGAATTGTCACTGCTCTAGCTCTTTTCTTAAAGCCACTTCACCAATTTGTGAAGCTCAATCATCTTTTGCTGCACATCAGAAATATATTCTTTGTTTTTTTTCTCATTGTGATGGATGATTAAGGGCATTTGGGCTTTGTTTTCCCTCCACTTTATATTTCTGTGAAACAGGAAGCAATGGCTGGATAATTTCATGTTTATAATCATGCTGGAGTGCTCAAAATTGTGAATATGAATGGGAATATACTTCAGAGATATTTTACTCATAAGAATTTCTAGGGGTGCCAATAATTGTGCCCAACGAGTATTTGAGAAAAACATTAATTTCATAATGATATTTCCCCTCCGTTTTAAATTCTTATTATCCAATGAAAGGATAAATTTTTGTGATTTTTTAAAATAAAACATCAAAAGGATTAACAATGCAGATTAATTTTCACAGCCTTATTTGATCATATTTACCAAGGGAGCCAGTACAGACCAAAAGTTTGGCCACACCTTCTCATTCAAAGAGATTTCTTTATTTTGATGTCTATGAAAATTGTAGATTCACACTGAAGGCATCAAAACTATGAATTAACATGTGGAATTATATACATAACAAAAAATTGTGAAACAACTGAAAAGTAGCCACCTTTTGCTTTGATTACTGCTTTGCACACTCTTGGCATTCTCTATTTCATCAGAGATTAGACTCAGTACAGTTCAATAATTGATGATTATCATTACCAATATAAAGTATAACAACCTACACCTAGGTACAGGTTAACACCTGATGGCATTTCTTCTGGGCTTTTGAATAACAACAAATGTGTTTTAGAAACACACGGTTATAACAGCCAGAGAAAAGACTAAGACAGAAATCAAGGGTCAAGACCCCAACTAATACAAACACTGATCTCTAACATGGTTACTTCAAATGAAACAATAAATAAACATCTAAACCTTAGTTCATTCTCAATAAGATCTTCTGTAGACGTCTGACAGAAATAAAGTCAGTCTGGTTATTAATAAGTGGAGCTGGTGATGCTGTTTGTGTGGTTGTTTAATCAGATCTTGAGAGATTTAATGCATTTCATTTCAGTTGACTTCATCTAAGTCTGTGTCTGAAGTCAGTTGTAGTAGTTCTTGTGTTTCTCTTTTCTTCAGTAATTCTGTTTGTTAGCAGCAGCTGTTCATCACTAATTCTCAATCAGCACTTAGTTAATCACTTAATTACTTGAATGCAAAGTTTTAAAACTTACATGGTTTAAATCAAGGCAATCTGTTTACTCAAACGGTTTGAGTTAAGTTACTACACTGTAAACTGTAAATTGCATTGGATCTCTAGTATGGAGGGACTGAAACCTCATGGGTTTAATTAAAAATATTTTAATATATGTTCCGAAGATGAACATAGGTCTTTCAGATGTGCAACGACACAAGGTTCAGTAATTTTAATGATAGAATTAATGACAGAATTTTACATTTTGGGTGAACTAACCCTTTTAGATTGATATTGATGCAGTGTATGTGAGACATCGTGTGAATGTGTAATAAAAAATAAAAATTCTGTCAGTAATTACTCACCTTCATGTTGTTCCAAACCTGTAATACTTTCTTTCATCTTCGGAACACAAATTAAGATATTTATGATGAAATCTGAGAGCTGTCTCACTCCTCCATAGGTTTCTATTGTAATTGTAACATGAGAGTACTTTTTGTGTTCAAAAAAACAAACAAAATAACGTCTTTATTCAACTATACATTGTCCTCTTTGTTTCTCTGAGTGAGTTCAAGTAGACTAACAGTGCAGCACTTCTGGGTTGTACGTCAGAACGTAGGCTCACTATTGGCCAGCATCACACACATGACCAGCGTGAGCCTCCGTTCTGATGTACAACCCAGAGGCGCTGCGCTGTTACATAACGTAACGCTACGCTTGATAAACTTCAGGTTGAGCCACTGTGGTCACTTGGACTATTTTAACATATCTTTACAAACTTTCTGGGCTGGCAAGTTTAAATTACAGAGAAGCCTATGGAGGAGTGAGACAACTCGGAACATCAAAAATATTTTAATTTGTGTTCCGATGATGTATTACTGGGTTGGAACAACATGAGGGGGAGTAATTACTGACAGAATTTTCATTTTTTGGTGAACTAACCCTTAAGTTGCACCTTTTTGAAATGTAAATGAGATTGCATGTATGTGAATTAATTTTAATTTGTTAATGTTTTTTCACTAGATGTCCGATGATCACAGCTCAATTCTTGATGTGCCAATGGGATAGTTGAAGATGGGACAAGATGGGTCTCCCTCTTCGATCGGAATCGTAATAGAGGGAAAATTGTGATGGACAATCTACATGACCTTCCTGAAGCAATGTGCCTTCTGTTCGGACTAATATATGCAGTTCACCTGAGTTACCCAAAGTCGCTGGGATACATGTTTGACTTCATTCAGCGGATTCTACTTTCCCTGGGGCAGAAAGACCTGCAGCCTAAAACACAATCATTGGCAAACCAGCTGTTTGGCTAAAATGGAGAAATTTCTTGGCGCACTTTTAATAGCAACACATTTACATTAAACATGGTCTTTTGAAAATGAGACTTAAAAATATGAGCTTAATGTTTTTTTTTACAGTGCAATTTATTTTGTCTGTTTTCTTAATTGCAGAATACTTATCATGTGCATCCAGTCCTTCGTGCTGTCTTTGCTGTAAACTGGTTTAAAGGACAGAAGTGAGAGACTTATTTACCCTCATTTGATAAAACTGTTTTGAAAAAAAAAAATTTTCATTTAGAAATTTCTAGAATCTCTGTTTCAGGTTTTTTATTA
Organism: Carassius auratus; assembly: GCF_003368295.1. Lineage (NCBI taxonomy): Eukaryota > Metazoa > Chordata > Actinopteri > Cypriniformes > Cyprinidae > Carassius > Carassius auratus. The sequence goes on along the minus strand of NC_039263.1, from coordinate 6,321,870 downwards.
GAGTAAAAACTTTTCCAAATTACTTTTCCAAAATAAAAAAAGTAAGTAAGTGAAATTTGCACTTATTTTTTTCAAAATCTTGAACTGTTCCTTTAGCTCAGTGGTAGAACATCGCATTAGCAAGTGCAAGTTTGGGGGGTTCGATTCGCCGGTAACACATGATAGGTGAAAATTGTTAGACCTGAATGCACTGTTAGACGCTTTGGATAAAAGTGTCTGCGAAATGCATTTATTTAATTAAAATTTACTCAATAAAATGTACTTATTTATTATTATTTTTATTTTTTTACCTAACTTAGTTAAGTAGATTTTCTTAATTTCCAAATGTGTTAAATTTACTTGAAAAATGCTTGTGCAAAAACTTTCCAAATAAAAATTAAGTAAATTACTTATTGTTTTTTTTTTTTTCAGTGTAGAGCCCCAGATACAGATCCCATGTAAAGACCTTGTCTCAGATGACCACCAGGACAAGACCACAGAAAACAGATGATTCTTCTGCACAATCTGACTTTGCTGCAGCCTGGAATTGAACTACTGGTTTCGTCTGGTCAGAGGAGAACTGGCCCCCCAACTGAGCCTGGTTTCTCCCAAGGTTTTTTTCTCCATTCTGTCACTGATGGAGTTTCGGTTCCTTGCCGCTGTTGGGGTAGCTGGGGTCACTTCATCTACAGCGATATCGTTGACTTGATTGCAAATAAATGCACAGACACTATTTAAACTGAACAGAGATGAACTGCCTTTAACTATCATTTTGCATTATTGACACACTGTTTTCCTAATGAATGTTGTTCAGTTGCTTTGACGTTAAGGGGTCCCTGCTGCAGTTTCACCAGTAAATAAAATTACTTGTTACAATACACTTGAAGGATCACATAAGCCATGCAGTGGTGCATGGAGGTATGGTGAGAGCATTTCTTTAGATATTGATTGATTTTTGTGGTTTAAAATCATATAATATGTTTATGTAGAATGATGAGGTAAATCATTTTTTTGTGGACACATATACAGTATCCCCAACACATATGTATTCTTTATTTTTAACAGTAGAGCCAAGAGCACATAAAGTGGACGTTTATAAGGGACATTGGTCCAGCGTGGTACAGAGTAATTGTGGGTTATTCTGTGGGGAGGTAACAGGGCCTGCCTTTCTCCAGATGGACAGTAAAAATCAACAGAAAGCTATGAAAGACTACCTGGAGGGAGGATATATTAAAGCAAGTAATCTCTCTGTGTAGTATATGCATGTATGTGTGTCTACTGCATGTCAAGAACTGTTTATCTGTTCATTCAGCTGCTCAGACTTTATAATATTTGGAGCATACCTTTTGTTAAACACAACCAGTCAAAAGTTTTTGAACAGTAAGATTTTTTTTATGTTTTTAAAGAAATCTCGTCTGCTCATCAAGCCTGCATTTATTTAATCCGAAGTAAAGGAAAAACAATTTTAAAATATTTGTACAATATTTTTGCTATTTAAAACAACAATTTTCTATATGTTTTTTAAAATTAAATTTACTCCTGTGATTTCAAAGGTGACTTAAAAAAAGAATCTTACTGTTTATATATATATATATATATATATATATATATATATATATATATATATATATATATATATATATATATATATAATTTTTTTTTTTTTTTTTTTTTGTACAAGTAATTATTTTAAAAGTAATTTTTTGCCTTTTTCATTCATCTTTAAGTATGTGGAGGACCTGGACACGTTTCATATCAAGTTGTGATGAACAAGGCCTGAAGGTCAATGTCATGTTACTTACAGAGTTAATAGATAAAAATATCTTAAACTCTGAATTAAAATATGAGAGAAATTTGTCATCTTTGAGTAATAAATTATTAAATCTCCAACTTTTAACAGGTCTAAGAAACCCCTTCACCAGGGGCGTAGCAAGCTTTTCAAAAGTGTGGGGGATGGATGTGGTTTGTTTATAAACAATAAAAATGATGAACACATTGACAGAGGGGTACAAAATGCAGGGCTTAAAGTTATCTGGCACTGTGCGGGATTTCCGGCTTGCAGCGTTTGGCTGGGAAAAAAAATAATCCTACATTAAAAAAAAGAAAAGAAAAAAAAATAAGAAAAGGGGAGAAAAAAAAACCGCAAAATCAGAAAAGGGGAGAAAAAACGCAAAATCAGAAAAGGAGAGAAAAAAACGCCCACACAAAGCTTTTTCTCTGGTGGTATAAATAATGTAACAATTTACTGTTTTTAAACATTAAAATAATATACACTTTAATTTCATAGTTCTTCAACAGGTATGCAAACAATATCCCAATAATAGCAATTAGCATTAGTCTAAAAAACGAAATATAATACCGAAAACACTCGACACGTCAACAAAACGATTAACAGAACATCTTCCCAAACACATATCAAGCTTATTTAAAAACCTCGAAAGCATAAACACTCATTCAAAGTACCTGGAAAAGGGAGATGTAAATAACCATATGTTCCCGCCTCCTCAGCACGAGCTGACCGATAACACCCCAAGAGAGGCGGGACTTAAGGCAAAACAGCCAATCATCAGCCGATCACACTCAAAGCCGGTGTCAAGTTTGAGAGGGAGGGGGAGGAGGCAGCCGCAACGAGCACAGACACAGAGCGGCCAGAGAAACGGAGGAGTGACTGTAGTAAGGCGTTTGTGCAAAACTGCGGGAAAACTGCAGAAAATGTGCGGGTGTCGAACCCTCTCACCGGGAAAAGTGTGGGTGTTAAAACCCCCACATCCCCCACGGGTGCGACGCCCCTGCCCTTCACCCAAACATCTAGCACCACTGTAGTGTGATCCGATATAACAATGTCTCCTATATTGCAGCATGAAATTGCATGCATTATAGTCTTAGGCGCAAAAAAGTAGTCGATCCTAGAGTGACACTTATGTGGGTGAGAAAAAAAAGTGAATTTATTCTGATGCAGGTTCAGAGTGCGCCAAACATCCAAATATTCTAAGTCATCGCACAGTGCAGCAAGGGCTTTGGACTGTTTGGTGAAGAGAGAGTCCCTGGGGGGAAAACGATCTAGTAATGGATTCAATAAACAATTAAAGTCTCCTCCAATAATACACAATCCAGATGCGCGTTCTTTAAACTCAAGGAAAGTTTTTTAAGAAATTCTGAGGAGTAATTTGGGGGGCAATATATGTTTAAAAGTGAAATTTCCTCTACGTTCAAAGTCCTCTTAATAATGATGTATCTACCATGTTTGTCCTTAATACTGTGTGACCCTAATAGGTATACTTTTGCTAATTAAAATTGCTACTCCTCTACTACTTTTCGTAAAGGATGAAAAATGAATCTCAGCAACCCATTTATAATGTGTTAGATTCAAATGTTCACTATCACTCAAATGGGTTTCTTGTAATAAAGCTACATCTATATTCTCCTTTTGGAGTTGTGTGAGCGCTTTACGAATTTTTATTCGCCCATGTAAACCCCTTATGTTCCATGTCCAAAGTCTTAAGTTACCAGCCATTACTTAAAGAATAGAACAGGTGGCGCTCTCCCCTTTTCAAAAATCTCCATGATCATTACCCTGTCATTAGGTCCAGTAAACAGATATTCGTGTGTCAAGGCGTTACAGTAAACAATAACACAAATCAAAACACGCCAAACTGGCAACATAAAAAGATAGGGAAAAAATAAAAGAAAAAAATAGCACGATATGGAGACTAGAACTCACATCGCTACATATTAGAACATATTAACATATTAGTTGTGGAACCGAACAATCAATGGCCGTGGTCTATCTTTAGTACCCGGTTTTGGGGCCAGCGTACGATGCGCCCTTTCAATCTTGATGCGACCACTCTTAGCATGCAGACCAAGAAATTCGGGGATCCACGATTCAAGAAAAGTAACTGCATTGGTACCCTCTACCTCTTCGCGAAGGCCCAGGATGCGGATATTTTTGCGCCGGCCTCTATTTTCCAAGTCGTCGATATGTTCGGTAAGCACGGCAACTTGTTTTTCAAGAGTGGAAACACGGGATTGCGCGTCCTCCGAGAGTACCTCCACCGCCATGATTCTCCGCTCCGCCTCATCCAATCGACCATTAACACTTTCCAGCTGCTGGGTATGACCATGCACCGTTTCTGCCAGCGGGCCAAGTTTTTCATCTATTGCATTAGAAATCTTCTTAGTCATAATTTGAAGTGCTTTTGCAAGCGCCGGACTAAGTTCAGCCTTGCTTCCAGCATCTGCCTGACTCTGTTCAGGCTCGTCGGCCAATCCCTCAGCGGTCGAATCTTTTTTCCCCGTTTTCTTAGCAGGTCTTGGCATTTTCGGCAAAGATTGCGACCAGAAAGTCTCTAGCTACATACTACACAAGATTTATAATCGAAAATCACAGCTTGCGTACCCTATTTAGCGAGTGTGAAAAGAAAATGAATAAGCGTGACAGGCACTACCTAAAACTGCTGCTATCTTGCGACCCCCCATGTAACTTATATAATCTATGAATGAAATCTTAATTCAGCCTAAGTATGTGTATCCTACTGCATATGGGGAACTGTTGATTCTGTCATTCAAATGTTAACACTTTATGATAAGTGTTAGATTCATTTCAAATTTGGGTAGGTCAAAATCGATCTTAATAAATGTGAATTTATCTCATTCAATTAACAAGGTAAAGTTTAAAAGTTTTAATTAACAATTAGCCTACTTTAATCAACACAAGCGTTTTAAGGGCTGTTATGATGACGAAATCAGCTCCGTATATTAGATATATTGAATATATATTAGATTTAAGTTGTGCCATTTTAGCTTAGACATCCTTTACAAAAATAAGAAAACATGTATAAGTAAAGCGAAGGACAATATCATTTCATTTAGATCCTCTAAATTTCCATAAATTGCTTCAACATACTTCCGGGTTTCCTGCTGGGGATGGGAAAATCACATGAGGTGACGTATTTGATATGGGCGTGGCTTTCGTTTACGTCACACTTGGACGTGGGCGGGGTTGTGTCGGGATGGGCAAGACTTCTGACGTCACATTTGGATGTGGGCGGGGTTGGATGTCCACCGCAGGCTCCAGCTTGGAGTAGAGCATCACAGTCCCGCCCACAGCCCGAGAGAGCTCTGGTGCCGGAAGTAAATTTCCCATTCATTTCTCCCATTGACATTCGGAAAAATCTGTATCTAAAGAGTTTTAGAGCATGTGTGAGGATAACCAGCTACGACTACGTACATGCTTTCATTTCGAGCGCAGGAACTACTCATCCCATAAACCACCGCGCCCCATTGAATTCGACTGAAGCCACAACCGCGAAAGAGCCTTTTGAGCGACTTCCAAGTCTGATGACGGCCGCTTACGCGAACTTTTTCCTCCAGTGAATTTTATTTTATATAGTGTAGTGAGTTTACAGTCGTATAAATAAATAGTGTTGTATATAGGTATTGTGTATTGATTTTTATATTTATCATCGTGTATTTTATATATTGTGTGCGTGTGTGAAAGCGGTTAACGATAACACCAGCCATGGTGCAGTGCTTTGTACCTGATTGCAATCACCACTCAGTCGTCAACACATGTCGTTGCCATTACACAAATGTTCAGTAAATGCACAAAAAGGTATGCCTAGGCTTAATATTGTTTTGACCTTGGCATTATAAAATGCTTGATATGACTCATACCATATGAAGGCTATAGTAGCCTAGCTAAGTTACCAACCTCCCTGCAAAACTCTCATGGCAGCCAAGGAGATCATGACTGCACTACCATCTACCGTGCAAAAACACAACACAGGTTTTTATTTTATTTAATTTTTTTATAAATGATCTTCAGTCCAAACGCCGGACCTTCGCGGGGTTTAACCAGACGGTTACACGAGATCCACCAATTAGATGCATCACTGTGGGATTGTGGGATTGTTCAGGATTGTGGGTAATGAAGTACTTAGCCAAGACATCGCGAATAAAAGGCATTTATATCAAAACAAGGTTAGTGCCCCATGTTCCTTTGGCGTTTATATGAGCATATACTATCGCTTAGTACAGCCGTAGCTGGTTTTAAGTTTACCATGTATGGTTACGTTTTTATGGCTTATACCCCAAATGTCAATGCAGAAATTGCATTGAATTTTTACTTCCGGCACCAGCTGTGGGCGGGACTGTGATGCTCTGTAACCCCACGCTGAGTCCCAATTAGCCTTCTTATACTACGACCTAAAAGTATGTACTTTTTTTGTGAGGAAAAAGTACATACTTTGAGTGTGTAGCAAAAGAGTATGCACGTTCTGGGACATACTTCGATGACGTCATGCAACGTGAACGACAACGTGGTTGCCTAGTTACACACACCACAACTGTTAACGTTTCATTCATTCTTTATGTCCAATAAAATGTTATTTACTATTCCCATCTTTTTTTCTCATCGTTTTTTTTTTTTTTTTCACAATACATTTTACAATGTGTTCTTCTACCAAGTTGGGAAGTGAAGAAGCAGGGCGGCGTCGTCATAGAACCAAACGCAGGCGGCTGGTTCTGACGCTCAATTTGAATAATTATTGTTAATAGTTGTTATAAATTGTTCATTTTATTGTTCTTTGTGGATTGTAACAGTACACTCTGTACATGGTTTTAGTTCTTTGATTTTACAGAGGTATGCCATTACATTTGTCAAGTTATTTGAACAGACATGCATGATTTTTGTGTGTATACTACAGCAAAACCTATAAATAATTGGCTTAAAACTATTTTTTTCAATGTGAAAATACTAACATGCCTAATACTTCTGCACAATACTGTATATATTAACATTTTATTAGTGTTATTATAAAAGAATGAGTATGCAGTTGTGACAACAATCTATAGGGTTTTTAATGAGAGTTTTAAACAAGGTTGTCTGTAGTCAGTGTTTATATGTTTAATAACTTTTATATACATGTATAAATAAACCTATGTATGTTTTTGATTCAACCGCTTCCCCTGGAAATCCTCAGGGAAGTTATTTTGTCAGTGGGTGACTCTGCATATTTGACACTTTCTCTGGTTTGCAGATGGTTTAGGGATGGGCTCCGAAGTTTTTCGGAAAGGGGCACAGTTTGCCTGGCTAGACAGTAAGATTTCCCCGTTTAATGCTCATTCTCCAATTGAATTCTGTAGTACAAGGCTGTTAAACTTTTTTTTTTATTATTATTACCTTTCCTGTATTTTGTCTTTACAGTATAAGTTGTGGCCAACTGGAAGAATTGTCCTCCTGTCTACCGGAACGAGCCCTTTTCAAGTTTAACCCACCAGGGTACAGGGAAGAGGTGATCTTCTGGGCTTTTGTTTACACAGGATTTTGTTCCAAGGACTGTTTTTTTTTTTTTTTTTTTTTTTGCGGCATGAAACACAATTGTGTGTTAAGTTAATTGAAGGGAAATAGAGAATGAACTGAGATCAACTGGTTTTGATGTATTAATTGGTGTCATTTAAAGTTAAACTTTGCAGTGTAAAACACCATAGTTTAACTATAGTTATTGTAGCAGAACCATGGTAAATTTTCGTAGTGGCTAAGGGAATGTTCAGAATATTATTGGTGACGTTCAGAGACTGGTGACAATATATATATATATATATATGTATATATAATTTGAATATATAAATCAAGGTACTCCATGACTATCTACATAACCACACTTTGCATAATATTGCCGTGTCATTTTCAAACCAGCGAGTAATGCCAAGGTAGCGTCTACAGCCATTGAGGGAGTAGACCATTTATTTATATTCTGTTCGTCGGAATCCAAAACTCTTTGTATTTATACGGGATGTTGTGGAAATGCAAAAACACATGTGTCGCCCCAACGTGTCGCCACGCCCCATCGTCCAGACTGCACTCTGGGCTACTTGCCAGCCAGCCCTACTTGGCATCCACCTGCAATCACCAGCTCACTACAAATACCACACACACGCACCCAGTCAGCGTCTGGTCTCATTCGCAGCAAGGTTTAACCTGTGTGCTTACTCTAAGGACTAACTACAGTATTGTTCAAAATAATAGCAGTACAATGTGACTAACCAGAATAATCAAGGTTTTTCGTATATTTTTTTATTGCTACGTGGCAAACAAGTTACCAGTAGGTTCAGTAGATTCTCAGAAAACAAATGAGACCCAGCATTCATGATATGCACGCTCTTAAGGCTGTGCAATTGGGCAATTAGTTGAATTAGTTGAAAGGGGTGTGTTCAAAAAAATAGCAGTGTGGCATTCAATCACTGAGGTCATCAATTTTGTGAAGAAACAGGTGTGAATCAGGTGGCCCCTATTTAAGGATGAAGCCAACACTTGTTGAACATGCATTTGAAAGCTGAGGAAAATGGGTCGTTCAAGACATTGTTCAGAAGAACAGCGTACTTTGATTAAAAAGTTGATTAGAGAGGGGAAAACCTATAAAGAGGTGCAAAAAATGATAGGCTGTTCAGCTAAAATGATCTCCAATGCCTTAAAATGGAGAAACCAGAGAGAGGTGGAAGAAAATGGAAGACAACCATCAAAATGGATAGAAGAAGTGAGTGAGTGAAGTGACATTCAGCCAAGTATGGTGACCCATACTCAGAATTTGTGCTCTGCATTTAACCCATCCGAAATGCACACACACAGAGCACTGAACACACACACACTGTGAGCACACACCCGGAGCAGTGGGCAGCCATTTATGCTGCGGCGCCCGGGGAGCAGTTGGGGGTTCGATGCCTTGCTCAAGGGCACCTAAGTCGTGGTATTGAAGGTGGAGAGAGAGCTGTTCATGCACTACCCCACCCACAATTCCGTCCGGACCAAGACTAGAACCCACAACCCTTCGATTGGGAGTCCAACCCTCTAACCATTAGGCCACGACTTCCCCGAATAGAATAACCAGAATGGCAATAACCAGAATGGCAAAGGCTCAGCCAATGATCACCTCCAGGATGATCAAAGACAGTCTGGAGTTACCTGTAAGTACTGTGACAGTTAGAAGACGTCTGTGTGAAGCTAATCTATTATCAAGAATCCCCCGCAAAGTCCCTCTGTTAAAAAAAAGGCATGTGCAGAAGAGGTTACAATTTGCCAAAGAACACATCAACTGGCCTAAAGAGAAATGGAGGAACATTTTGTGGACTGATGAGAGTAAAATTGTTCTTTTTGGGTCCAAGGGCCACAGGCAGTTTGTGAGACGACCCCCAAACTCTGAATTCAAGCCACAGTACACAGTGAAGACAGTGAAGCATGGAGGTGCAAGCATCATGATATGGGCATGTTTCTCCTACTATGGTGTTGGGCCTATTTATCGCAAACCAGGGATCATGGATCAGTTTGCATATGTTAAAATACTTGAAGAGGTCATGTTGCCCTATGCTGAAGAGGACATGCCCTTGAAATGGTTGTTTCAACAAGACAATGACCCAAAACACACTAGTAAACGGGCAAAGTCTTGGTTCCAAACCAACAAAATTAATGTTATGGAGTGGCCAGCCCAATCTCCAGACCTTAATCCAATTGAGAACTTGTGGGGTGATATCAAAAATGCTGTTTCTGAAGCAAAACCAAGAAATATGAATGAATTGTGGAATGTTGTTAAAGAATCATGGAGTGGAATAACAGCTGAGAGGTGCCACAAGTTAGTTGACTCCATGCCACACAGATGTCAAGCAGTTTTAAAAAACTGTGGTCACACAACTAAATATTAGTTTAGTGATTCACAGGATTGCTAAATCCCAGAAAAAAAAATGTTTGTACAAAATAGTTTTGAGTTTGTACAGTCAAAGGTAGACACTGCTATTTTTTTGAACACACCCCTTTCAACTAATTGCCCAATTGCACAGCCTTAAGAGCGTGCATATCATGAATGCTGGGTCTTGTTTGTTTTCTGACAATCTACTGAACCTACTGGTAACTTGTTTGCCACGTAGCAATAAAAAATATACTAAAAACCTTGATTATTCTGGTTAGTCACATTGTACTGCTATTATTTTGAACAATACTGTATATCTCTACTTACCTCTGTAAAGTGATCTCCAGAGTCTCCAAGTCTTCATCGTGTGCTTGTGTGTGTGTGTGTGTGTGACCATTACCTCCAGTGTCTTGAACCCTTCACCTATGGATCCCTTCATCACTGCCTCCAGCACCATTACCTCACACGACCTGCTCCTCTGCTCGTGCCTCAATAAACTGAGTTTCTTATACTTTCAGCCTCCTGTCCTGGTTTTCCTAACAATGTTTAAGTAACGTTTATTTTAAAAGTACTAACAGTTAGCGCGCACATGTAAAGCTACATGTGGACTGTTGTTGTCAAGGTAGTTTACACGCTACCAACTAGCCAGGCTATGCTAACTTGGCAAGAAATTTCATTTGAAATGCATTTAACGTTGACCATAGATGCACAGAACAGTGTTGCGGCATGAGAAGATTCCCCTTCAGAGACGCCAGAGCTGCTGCTCTTATTATCATTGCCCGTTCTGCGGACCAGATGTTCGATCATCGGTCGGCCCTGATGGCAGGATACGCTATCTGTTGCCAGGGGCAATGCCTTCAGAACTTCACAGAGGCGTGACTAAACATTTCAGAGTGCTTTCATTTTTTCACATTTATTTTGTCGGCGGAACAGATCGAGTCGGATCTACGAATACGAGAAAGAAAAGGAAGAAAGTAAAGCAATGCAAAAACATAAGGTGAAAGAAAGGGGACCTTACAGGAACAAGCTCACACCAAGCGCAAAACAGCGGTGTTTGGAGAAGCTCTCAGGCATATAAAATATCGACCCATACGAGCTCCCTGAAGCGGCACAGAGACCTGAACAATTTACCTCTGTGCACACATATGGACATTGGGAATTATATTGTTTACGATGTAAGTCACTTTGCATTCACGCTGTTAATAGCTTTAATCTAACCCGGACATTTACATCTCGCAATCACACATTTAACTACCCTAGCTAACCCAGAACTGGTTTGTCCACTTTGCAGCCCCCAACAAAAAAAAAAAACTGGTACAGTAGGTGTCATTGGGTTAAAATCAAATTATAACTAAACATACACAGCTTTAGCCTACATCAAAACATGTTGGAAACGTTCATATACATTGAACATCTCGTTACAATCTAGTGTTTATGAAACAGTCGCAGTTAATTACTTTGTCATTTTGGTCAAGAAGTGCATTCTAAATGCAATATAATTACAATACAATAAAACGCATGTGAATAAACTTACTTTGGCCAGTACAACACTGTTTTCTTCACCTGCTGTAGATGGACCCAGCCACAGCAGAAAGCCTTGTAACTTTCCAAAGACTTGTGGCTTTTAAACTCCTGCATTGTGTAGTAACTTAAACCAAAAACAATATAATTCCCAATGTCCATATGTGTGCATGGAGGTAAATGGTCCAGGTCTCTGTGCCGCTTGAGAGCTTCTCCAAATACCGCAGTTTTTAACGCAGCAGTAACTTCAAGGCATGGTAAAACAGTGCAGAATTGCAAGAACCTCCTCTACAACCGAGTTAACAACACATGTAAACAATCCTGTTTCGCCGCCGGTATCCTGCCAACATGGCGGAGACCGTGATATAGAGGGAGGGGCTTTGTGCTATGACGACGACGAGGGGTATTTCCCCTAGGCTACTTATTAAAAATCTATGTTCATTACAGTAGCGAAGGACACAACCTCAACATATAACAAAGTGCTCATTTTGAAATCTTTATGTAGCAAGGTAAGCAGGAGAAGGGGAGGGGTGATTGGGGAGCAACTACCAATTCCATTGCAGATTGCTGATAGGGTGACCAAATTTAAAGAACAGGCAATATGGAAAGGCAGCCAGGGTCCTTGTAGCACCAGTTAGCCATTTGGCTAGTAGACATGTGGGGCTGGGTGTCCTGTGGTGTAGCTCTTTCTCTCAGTTGAAGGTAACCTGTATTTTTGTGGTGTACTACTAGAAGGGATGTTTTTATTGTACTGATGCAGTCACCAGCACCAGTACAGATTTAATTGTTTTTAATTGAGGGTATAAGTTTGTAATAATGGTAATATGGTTATTGTATTACATTTTAGAACGTTTTGCCCGAGGGAATAAATTCAGGACCATTATGTATTTGTTTGGATGTGCACCTTAAAGGGTGTTGCATGTTGATTGCTAGTCGCTGTTCTTGTATATTGTTTTATGTTTGTTTGGTTTTATGTGATTAGTTTTGAAAGCGACTGCTCCCTGACTTATTTGTGGTAATTAATTTCCTAGCCAGCCTTTTGTGTTGGTTGTTTTGTTTAATGTATTGGGTGGCTGGCTAGTGGAATTGTTGATGTATTTTCTTTTGTTTTTCTTTAAATTATGTATGTAATCTAAGCTGTTCCTTACCCTTGATTTAAGCAGCAGGGGGTATTTTACCATTGTGATCAGTGGAAAACTAGGAGTACAATTTAATATAGCCCTTATAGGTCTTGTGGGTTGATTTTGGTGTTTACTAATTGTGAACGTGTATCACATACTCCGGTTTGTAGTGAAGGGCGTATGGGGGTTTGCTGTGGTTTTCCCAGAATGCAGTGAAGTGTCTCCTGTATAGGTAGCTCAGGTTTCTTTTGTATTCCTAGTTGGACACTTTAAGAAACTGTTCCCCCTGTTGGCTGAATCAGCTCATGTCCTGAATAATTTATGGTATTGTTTAATAAAGAATTGTATTTTTTCTACAACCTATTGCCTTGGATAAATCTGTTTTTTTTTGGCCCTTTTTTGTTACATTTTGGCGTAGTCGGCAGGGTCGAGCTCATTTGGTTGTCTATTGTGTTTTGGGAGCAGTCTAGGTTTGTGTTTGTCTTTTTTGTTTGTTTTTTGGAAGAGAACAGTGGCTAGCAAGACCAGTGCCTCTTTGCATCTCTCCGGGGTTGTCTCCTGTCAAGCCTTTGAAATGGAGGACAAACTACGACGACTTCGGGCTCAAGTGGAGCAGCTCCATTTGGAGAATTAGAGACTGTCAGTGCCCAGGCCAAGTGGGGACGCTGGGGAGGGACAAGCTAGTGGGAGTGATCCTGTATCCTCTAGAAGAAAGCAAGCCGTTTACCTCCCTAGAGAACGCAAATGTCCAAAGTTTTCTGGATCCTTGGTTGTTGGGGCCCTGTCGGTGGAGGAATGGATAGAAGATGCACAGAGTTGCATAAGGTTAAGGTATATGTCTGACTTGGATACTTTATGACTTTATACCTTTTTGACCACCTAGAAGGGGAGGCTCGAAATGAGAATAAATATCGGCCTCAGAGAGTGAGGGAGAATTCCGAACAAATTTGTAATGTCTTGAAAGAAGTGTATGGATGCTCAAAATCGTATGTCTATTGGCAACAAAAGTTTTTTGATCGAAAGCAGAGGGATGGAGAGTCATTATATGAATTTTCACATGGCTTATTGGCTCTAATGGAGAGGGTGGAGCAATGTAAATCAGGTACTATATCAAACACTGAGATTGTTATAAGAGATCAATTTTGTGAAAGTTCGCGATCCTATGCTTCGTAGGGAACTAAAAAGGCTTGTACGAAGTAGGGAGACTATGTCACTTCTGGAAGTACGGCGGGAGGCCATTCAGTGGGTGGAAGAGGGACAATCCAGTTGGGAAAAACAAGTACGCCCTTCCCCTCATACTTGTAAGGTTCAGGTTACACCTAATTGTGAGGTTCCTTGTGTCCAGCCGTCTTTAGAGTTGACGGAACTTAAGAATATGGTTCTTAAACAACAAGCACAATTGGATTAATTGGTGAAACACTTGGCCCCTGCTACTGGTAAACCTCCACTTAAGAATAATCGTTTTAAACGTGCATCTGATGGCCGACCAATTTGCATTAGATGCAACTTGCCTGGGCATATAGCCAGGTATTGTGAAACTGTCCTGGGTACTCCAATTACTGGGGGCATATCCACTGGGGAACCAACTAGGCAGTCAGAAAACTAGTGACCCCCAGCATGCAGAGCCACACGCTGGGAGGAACTGTAGATGGCTCCAGTGTGGATTCTTTCGTTTATGATCGGTTAGTAGGACCATGTCCAATGTTGAGTGTGAAGATGAGTAATGTGGATGTTCCATGTTTAGGAGACACCGGTTCTATGGTGACTACTGTGACTGAGAGTTTTTTTCAATATGTTTTTTTCATTTAAAGAAACAGGATTGTGAGTGGCTTGGTCTAAAAGCTGCTAATGGACTTGATATTCCTTATCTAGGCTACGTTGAACTAGATGTGATTGTTTTGAATCAGTGCATTCCAAAGTGGGGTATTTTGATTATCAAGGACCCTGTGAATATAGCCTTACAAACCCGTAGGACTGTTGCTCCCGGTATTTTAGGAATTAATGTCCTTAGGGAGTGCTATCAGAGACTATTTCAACAATTTGGCACAGGTCTTTTCATGGTGCCGGTCACATGCCCCCAACATCCTTTGGCAGAGTTTTGTTAGAGCCTTTGGGCCAGGATGAGGGTACTCTTCCAGAGGGATTGCTCATTTCACCTGACCTATTACATGCAGATTATGGTACATTATATGCTCCTATTACCAATGTGAGTTCATTGGATGTTTGGCTTCCTCCTCGGAGAGTGGTGGGCACCGTACAGGTGGCGTTGGTTGCCGTGGAAGCTCCAGCTTCATTGGAATTTTCGGTCAGCCAGATGGCTTCAAAACATGTGGCTATTATAGCTACTCAAGTCCCGCCTGAGAATATTGTAGAGGGTTTAGAATTTCCCTCTTTTGATGGGCTAACTGAGGAGCAAGCCATTCAAGCCAAGTCTCTCCTCCTTAGGACTTCTAGTCTCTTTTCCAAAGATGAGGGAGATTTAGGGTGTACCCATCTTATTACCCATGATATTCTGTTACAGGATAAGGTCCCTGTCCGCTAGCCTTACCGCCGTCTTCCGCCATCACAGTATGACTTGGTGAAAAAGCATATTAAACAGTTGTTGGATGGTCAGATTGTTAGGGATAGTAGTAGCCCTTACTCTTCCCCAATTGTAGTGGTGACAAAGAAAGATGGTAGTATAAGGTTGTTGACTATAGGCAACTAAATGCTAAAACTCAAAAGGATGCTTATCCCCTCCCTCGAATCGAGGAGTCATTGGATGCATTATCAGGGTGGTTCTCCACTCTTGACCTGGCCAGCGGATACAACCAGGTGCCAGTGGCAGAGAAAGATAAATTCAAGACGGCTTTTTGTACACCTTTTGGTCTCTTTGAATTTAATTGTATGCCCTTCGGTCTTTATAATTTACCGGGCACATTTTAACGTTTAATGGAGCGTATGTTCGGAGACCAGCGGTATCATTCTGTGTTGCTTTATCTGGATGATGTAATTGTGTTTTCCTCATCTGTTAGTCAACATCTGGAGAGGTTGGAAGAAGTATTCTCACGACTCAACCTTTAACCCTTGTTGTTGAAGTTATCCAAGTGAATTTTTTTTTTCACAAACCGGTCAAGTACTTGGGGCACGTTGTGTCTGCTGAGGGAGTGGCGACTGATCCTGGCAAGTTGGAGGCTGTACGGGAGTCGATGCGTCCGGTGCATTTAGTAGAATTAAGGTCGTTTCTTGGGTTTGCAGGGCACTACCTTTGTTTTGTTAAGGGCTTTGCTTCACTGGCTGCCCCTTTGCATCAATTAGTGCGTAGGCTGAGTGGATCTAAAAGGAATGGTAAGACGCCTCCGTTCCCATTAGGATCAGTATGGAATGAGACCTGCGAGCATGCCTTTGAGTCCATTAAACATCATTTGATTATGGCTCCAGTCTTGGCCTACGCGGATTTCACCAAGTCTTTTGTATTGGAGGTAGATGCCAGTCATGGAGGGTTGGGAGTCATACTTTCTCAGGAACATGATGTTAAACTCAGGCCGATTGCCTATGCTAGTCGGGGTTTGAGACCCACTGAAAGAAACATGGATAATTATAGTTCCATTGAAGCTGGAACTCTTGGCTGTGAAATGGGCAGTAACATAGAAGTTTCGAGAGTATCTGTTAGGAAGTAATTTTGTCATATATACTGACAATAACCCTTTAAGCCATCTTCAGACCGCAAAGCTGGGGGCCGTGGAACAGAGATGGGCATCTCAATTAGCCTTGTTTAATTTTACCATCAAGTATCGTCTGAGCTGTAGTAATGGCAATGCCGATGCTTTGTCGCGACAGTGTTTAGAGAGGTTTATATCCGGGATCGACGTTCCACCTGCTTTGGTGGGGCAGTTTTCTAAGGGTTTAGGAAAAGAGGTAGTGTAATGAGGTTGTAGCGCTGGCTGGTCGGTCTGTGGAGGACCTTTCTTTATTACAAGGAATGGACCCTGTGGTTGGTCCGGTGTTGACGTTTTTTCGGTCAGTGGGTCAGCCTAGCTCGGAAGAGAGAGATGCAATGTCATTAGGAAGTAAGGAGCTGTTACGACACTGGGAACTGTTGGTGGAGAAGGGAGGGGCATTGTACCGGGTAATACGATTACCAGGGGAATGTAAGGATACTGTACTTTTCAGGTTGTACTTCCCCAGTGTTTGCAGGAAGAGGTACTTCGAAGTGTGCATGACGGCCATGGTCATCAAGGCATTGATCGTACTCTTCAGCTGGTTCGGAGTCGGTGTTTTTGGCCGGGTATGACAAGGAGAGGGGAACAGTGGTGTCAACAATGTGAAAGTTGTATTTTAAGTAAGGCAGTTCAACCAAAGATTCGGTCTTTTCAGGGTTCAAATCAAGCTTCCCGCCCTCATAAGATCCTGGCTATAGATTTTATGATTTTAGAGCCAGCCAGTGACGGCCGTGAAAATATTCTTGTTTTTACCGATGTTTTTCAAAGTATACTCTGGCTGTGGCTACTAGAGACCAAAGAGCTAGTACAGTGGCCCAGATGTTGGTACAACATTGGTTCCATCCTTTTGGACCTCCAAGTCGAATTCATTCTGATTAACAGGAGAAACTTTGAGAGTATGGTGGTTCAGCAGTTATGTAAACTCTATGGGGTAAAAAAAAAGTAGAACCACTCCCTATCACCCCCAGGGAAATGGTCAATGTGAACAATTTAATCGTACCCTGCATGACCTTTTGCGAACATTGCCACCAGAACAAAAAAAGTATTGGCCTCGTCACCTCTCACAAGTTACTTATGCTTATAATTCCACTGCTCCTCATGTTACTGGTATGACTCCTTATTATTTGATGTTTGGGTGTGATCCCAGACTCCCAGTGGATTTTTTGTTGGGAAGGAGCGAAGAGGGTAGTTTTAGTCCCACAGAGGATTGGGTGCGGGACCATCAAGAGAGTTTGAGAGTAGCCCATGATCATGTGAAGCAGCAAGTTCAGGCTAAAGTAGCGAAGCGGAACCAACGATATAATGAGAAAGTAAATGATGGAGGTTTAGAAGAGGGGCAGCTTGTGCTCTTGAGGAATTGTTTAAAGGGGAGAAACAAAATTCAGGATTTTTGGGATCCTGGTCTTTATAGGGTCATCCGAGGTCCCTCTGGAAATGGGGCAGTCTACGCGGTGACGCCGGTATCTGGAGACGGACCAATCAGAACCGTACATCAGGATGAGTTAAGGAAGGGTATAAGTAGACCAAGTATTGAAATGCCTGACTCTCCAATTGTAGTGGATCCGGAGGGCTCCGTCTCTGGTGCATCGTCTGATGAGGAGACTTCTGGGGAGTCTTGGGTGGTTCTCTTGGAGGGTAGTCCAGACCATCTTGTCCAGTCAGATGAGTTGATGCCTTCCCCTCCTGGCTCTGATAAGGCCAGGGAAGGTAGGGAGGTAGGGCCATTGCAAAGTTCTGTTCCTCTGCGACGGTCTGCTAGGGCTTCGGCTGGCCATCATTCCAACCCTAACAGACTGCCATGTCCTCTGGTTGTAGGGCAGCCAAATATTGGTGAAGAACAGTAGGATTTTGTTTGGGTCCTTGGGGCAATGACCAAAATTGTAGGGGGTGGATTGTAGCAAGGTAAGCAGGAGAAGGGAAGGGGTGATTGGGGAGCAACTACCAATCCCATTGCAGATTGCTGATAGGGTGACCAAATTTAAAGAACAGGCAATATGGAAAGGCAGCCAGAGTCCTTGTAGCACCAGTTAGCCATTTGGCTAGTAGCCATCTGGGGCTGGGTGTCCTGTGGTGTAGCTCTTTCTCTCAGTTGAAGGTAAGCCTGTATTTTTGTGGTGTACCACCCAGAAGGGATGTTTTTATTGTACTGATGCAGTCACCAGCACCAGTATAGATTTAATTGTTTTTAATTGAGGGTATATGTTTGTAATAATGGTAATATGGTTATTGTCAGTGTTGGGCAGTAGCGTCGCTACAAGCAGCGAAGCTAGTAGTTTAACTACATTTCTTAGTAGCTTGATCTTAGCTTCGCTGCTTTCTGAATCAAATAGCTTTTCAGTAGCGAAGTAATTTTTTTTTTTCTTTTTAAACCAAGTATTGCGGTATCTTCCACATTTTCACAAGCATTTCTGAAGCTCAAACTCAAATCAGGAAATACAACTGCTAAGATCGCTGATCCTGGATCAGTATTGACGCGACGGCGCTACTTCATCTTGTTCGTGTTTACGGTGGATAACAACCAACCATCTTTATGATGCATTACCGCCACCTTCTGCTCTGGATGGTACCACTCCTTGGCCAGTCACGCAAAAAACTATTTGATGAAATGATGTCATAGGATGAGGTCGGAGAACAGTTAATCCCGAGGAGTGAGTCGCCGTGGCCGTACCTCGACAAGTACATGACACTGACCGACATAACAGAGAAAATATGTTTTCAGATGCTGCTTATAAAAATGATCAGGGTCCAGTCTGGCCATTTCTTTTTTTGTACTGTTTGGAGGTCTTGCATTTTGTTCTGCAAAGGCCTACAGTATATTAAGCATGCCCATGCAACAGGTGCATACACTTACTTGTGCGCACATTGTTAATTACATGTATTTTGATTGTTTTTGTTGCCAAATTGATAAGGAACACAAACAAACTATTAAACTAAACAATTACACCTGCCTATCTGTTTGACTGACAGTTTTGAGCACTGAGATAGCATTGACTTGTAATAAAACGTGTTCAACATAAAAATTTAATTTTAAAAGTAGTTTAGATGTAGCAAGCTACTCTTGATGTAGCTTAGCTTGCTACATTTCCCAGGGGGGTAGCTTCAGTGTGGTGAAGCTTCATTTACAGTAGAGTAACCGGTAGCTTAGCTCACTACATTTTCCAAGTAGCTTGCCCAACACTGGTTATTGTATTACATTTTAGAACGGTTTGCCCGAGGGAATAAATTCAGGACCTTTATGTATTTGTTTGGATGTGCACTTTAAAGGAACACTCCGACTTTTTGGGACTTTAGCTTATTCACAGTATCCCCCTGAGTTCGGTAAGTCCATACATACCTTTTTAATTTCTGTGTGTTCTGTAAGTGTTATTTGACGCACCCACCGCTAGCCTAGCTTAGCACAAAGACTGGATGTAAATGGATACTGTTAGCATATTAATCCCAATAAGTGACAAAATAATGCAAACATGTTCCTATTTACATGTTGTGATCTGTATAGTCACAGCATGTACAAATAACGGCTATATGAGACAGAGACCATTTTTAATCTTCTAAATACTGGGAACTATATTCTCACTAGGCGTAGGAGCACAGCTAACGTTACTTGGACAGAGTGGCTACTTGGGCGGAGTCTTAAGCTTTAAGACAAGATGTCGAAGGGAGAATCAAACCAAACAAGGACTGGTGCTGTAAATGTAGAAAATGCCAACCTATGCCGACAGAAACCGAGTGCCTTTGTTGTAATGAATGGGACCGAGTATTGCCATCAATGTCAAGGCTTGATGACATTAAAAATGTTTGCGTCATTACCACGGAAGATTTCTCTGCCCTAATACACCCCGCAGTTGTCGTTTTTTTTTTCCATTGTGACAAGATCAACTGGAAGAAACGCCCTATGCCGAGTGAACCTAATGGTCAGCTGTTCACCAAGTAAGTGATTTTGTTATAATGATTATGAGCGGTGTGTTCATGACAACACAATAATAACAATAAAGGGGATACACAGAGCCCCTATTCACGTAATAGTGTCACTACTAAGGTTATATTACATTAGCATGGAACTGTAACAGTATGGCTAATGTTAGTCATCTCAAAACATAATGGAACACTTACCACAGCAACAGGTGATCCAATTTGTCCTGTCTTTATTATTGATGGGATGGCTGTATCCTTTAGCACACGTTTCATGGTCCTTGTGGCAGCTTGCATTTTTTCAAAATAGTCGTCTACAGTAAAATGTTCAGAGCAAACGAAATACTTCGTGATGGGGTTTACAGGTGTGTTTGGATCTATTTCCAGAGCAAGTAGCCATCGATTCATCAGGTCGTTTTTGGTTGGAATTCTATGAAACATCATAGTATTACCTGGTCTCTCATGTTTATTGTCACAGATCTTTACAATACAGCGAACACCCATGATTGTACACTATAAATTTACTATCTAGTAATTGCTGACTCTATTACTCCAACTCTGAGCGATCTCTCTGCTCCTCACAATGGTGCGTCTCAAGTACTGCGCTAATCACTCTGCCCAAGTAGCCATTCCGCCCAAGTAACGTTAGCTGTGCTCCTACGCCTAGTGAGAATATAGTTCCCAGTATTTATACGATTAAAAATTGTCTCTGTCCCATATAGCCTTGTTATTTGTACATGCTGTGACTATACAGATCACAACATGTAAATAGGAAAATGTTTGCATTATTTTGTCACTTATTGGGATTAATATGCTAACAGTATCCATTTACATCCAGTCTTTGTGCTAAGCTAGGCTAGCGGTGGGTGCGTCAAATAACACTTACAGAACGCACAGAAATGAAAAAGGTATGTATGGACTTAACTAACTCTTGGGGATATTGTGAATAAGCTAAAGTCCCAAAAAGTCAGAGTGTTCCTTTAAAGGGTGTTGCATGTTTATTGCTAGTCGCTGTTCTTGTATATTGTTTTATGTTTGTTTGGTTTTATGTGATTAGTTGTGAAAGAGACTGCTCCCTGACTTATTTGTGGTAATTAATTTCCTAGCCAGCCTTTTGTGTTGGTTGTTTTGTTTAATGTATTGGGTGGCTGGCTAGTGGAATTGTTGATGTATTTTCTTTTGCTTTTCTTTAAATTATGTATGTAATCTAAGCTGTTCCTTACCCTTGATTTAAGCAGCAGGGGGTATTTTACCATTGTGATCAGTGGAAAACTAGGAGTACAATTTAATAGAGCCCTTATAGGTCTTGTGGGTTGATTTTGGTGTTTACTAATTGTGCACGTGTATCACATACTCCGGTTTGTAGTGAAGGGCGTATGGGGGTTTGCTGTGGATTTCCCAGAATGCAGTGAAGTGTCTCCTGTATAGGTAGCTCAGGTTTCTTTTGTATTCCTAGTTGGACACTTTAAGAAGAAACTGTTCCCCCTGTTGGCTGAATCAGCTCATGTCCTGAATAAGTAGAATTAAGAATAAGAATTTTATTTTTTTTCTACAACCTATTGCCTTGGGTAAATCTGTTTTCTTTCTGTTTTTTTGGCCCTTGAGGGTGTTACATTTATTTAGAGAAATAACTTGCTATATACAGTCCGGATTTAAAGAAATAAAGCTTTCTTTCCAAGATAGTTATGCTTTTTATTTTATCAGCAATATTAATAACATAACTGTATTATTCACTGTAATATACCTGTATTCAAATCCATTTCTGATACTAATACATTCATGTTTAATTCCTGAAATTATTTTCATAAAAAAATAAGCTATATTTTGTGTTGGATCATTACCTGTGTGATCAGTGCGCAGCAGACAAACCCACCTAAACGCTTTAAATATATCGCTTATCCTACCCCAAAAGACTGACCAAAAACACTGCAGATAACACCTGAACTAAAAATAAATTTAGACAGGAGGAGAAGCTCGCGGGCAATTTTTACTGTCTATGAGGCATTCGGGGGGACGTGGAGGCATAAAGTCAGGGGAGAAGCCCATAGAGAGTCAATAAAAGCAATGGGGCAAAATTATTGGTAACACTTTATTTTGATAGTCCACTTTAGACATTCTACTAGCAGTCCTATCCAGTCTATGGTTCTATCATGCCTGCATTACCACAATTTATGCCAATGCTACTGAAATGTTATCCCTTTTTTTTACTGTAAAATTAAAAAAAAAAAAAAATTCTAATTGTCAAGTGCAACTTGCAATGTAGAGAACAGGCACATTTTGACTGTTGTTATTGCCCAAACACGGTTATAAGGAAAGTCCATTCATGAGTGCTGACTGAACTTAGAATTAAAGTGCATGAGCCATAAAAGTTGAGAACCAGATTTGCAAAACAATGCTGTCTTTCCAGAGTTTAAACTTTCTTTGTTTTATTTCTGACACCATTTACTGTGTTAAAGGGAAGCCTAAAGGGCTTTTTCTGTAGCTGGGCCAAGCCTCTGGAACAAGCTACCTGCTGATTTACGTACAATCACTGACTTGGGCCTCTTTAAGGCTAAGCTCAAGACTTATTTATTTAGACTGGCTTTTAATTTATAACAGTTGTTGTGGCATTTTGTGTTCTCTTTGTGGCATACTTTTTTTTTTTTTTGGCATTATTGTTTTTATTTTTATTTTAGATTTCCTGGAAAGCACTTTGGTTCACTTTGAGTGTTGTAAAGGGCTGTATAAATAAAGGTTGATTGATTGCTAAATAAAGGTTGATATGTAGGTTGAGGAAGAAGAGGGGAACTTGACACCAACCCAGGCTTCTGCAGCGAGTTCTGCCAAATCTGTTTTGACCTTCTTTGAGTGTTGTGTGCATGTAGCGCCATAGATGCAAACATTCCTTACCTTTCAGTGATAACTCACTTTTTTTGAGGTTGAAATGGGTCACCTATGATATTTGCATGGATCCAATGAGAGTGGATCTTACGAGGGTAAATAAAGAACTGGTTGTTTCAATAAATTTTGCATAGTATTTTCTTATATTCTGTACTTCAAAAAATGTCTAATAAGGTAATACTTTATGTATTTGAGGTCTGAGATGTGGGAACAGTGAAGAGGTAGGGCAAACATTTAGCTTTTTAGCTCCACATTGCCGTCCAATCAAATAATGTTGTCTTACCGCAGTTTTCTATTAATGTTCATGATCAGTGGATGAAAACACACTTATTTTGTGCTTGATTAGAAAATATGTAATAGACACTTGATTTAATACCTCTATAATAAAAGCAGATGTGCTTACTTATTAATTTGAAGTATAAAATGGACTACTGAGAGGGGTAAAGAATTAGCCAATCAAAGAAAACTTGTTTTTATTCTTACTTATAACAAGAAGCTAAGGGCATTTCAGGCATTGTGGAAGGTAAGATTCTATTTTTATTTAGGTAGTTATAATGTTTTAAAATTAATACAAACGTAAAATGTATACTAGGCCTTAAAAAAAAAAAAAACATAAAAAAAACAGGATTTTAAAGTCAGACTGGTGCCCCCCCTGTGGGAGTAGTGACCAATAATTTCATGCAATACCATGGTTAACTACTAGATGGATGTACAGCTCTCTATAGCAAGGCTTGTGAATTCCCTAGTTGTTTTTGCACATATGTTCTCAAATTTTTAGGTTGTTGATTTGAATGTGTGTGTGTGTGTGTGTGTGTGTATATATATATATATATATATATATATATATATATATATATATATATGTTTTCTGTTTGTTTGTTTGGTTTAAATGGTAATTTGAAATGCCAATTTGACTTTATAATACAGTCAAAGCTGAGCATTGTGTTCGAAAGAGAACAAATGGAAAGCATTTTGTTACCCATTGTTTTAATTCTAATTTAATAAAAATGCAATTCATTCATCATAAAAATTTTTTTTATAATCCTATTATAATAATCATTTTAATTAAATCTGTTTTTTGTACTGTTCAATGAACAGTTACTCATCTTCAAAAGACAACAGCGATTATGAACAAAAAACTATAATAATAACAGCAAAAGTATAATTATAAAATGGTAAATGGAAAATGGAAAAATAAGTGTTTTAAATATAATCCTAACTATATTTACTTATTATCTGCATACTAACTGTATACAGATAAATACAAACTGTAATTAGTGTTTCTTGAACGTCATGATCATAACTGCAATATCTCAATATCTCTTGCAAATTTGATGATTGCACTTTGTTCAAATGATGCTTGTTTTCACATCTCTTGTGTGTGTGTGTGTGTGTGTGTGTGTGTGTGTGTGTGTGTGTGAGAGAGAGAGAGAGAGAGAGAGAGAGTTTGTGTGTGTGTGTGTGTGTTTACATGTGTTCAAGAGAGAGATGTGTATGGTGTTTGCATTTTGGACCCAGTGTCTTCCCTTTATTTGATACATTGATTTCATTTCACATATTCTCAAGTTTCTCTGTTACAGTGTCACATTACTCTATGTGTGTGTGTGCACACACATGCCTGTGTGTTCAAGAGAGAAACACAGTGTGAGACTTTTGCATTTTGGATCCAATGTCTGCCCATTTTTTTGAATCATTGATTTTATTCCACATATTCTCAATTGTCCCTGTTACAGTCTCATATTTCTCTGTCTGTGTGTGTGTTTGTGTGTGCTTGCATGCTTTCATTGCTGTTTGCCTTTTTCTTTGTGGTTAAATAATTTATTTTATTTCACACATTTTCCAAAATTATCTTTTACAGTGACACGCGTTCATTTGTGTGTGTATGTTTGTGTGTGTGTGTGTGTGTTTGTGTTTTGCACTCATGATGTTTTAGATATTCACCCGCTTCTCTGTTGTGTACTTTTTTTTAGGAATTGTGGCTGATTTGTAGATTGTATGCACAAAAAAAAAAATCTCGGTATTTTCGTATTTTTGCCAACGTCCCATTCATTTCCTATGGTGGTCACTTCTTCAAAGTAAACAGCTGTTATTCTGAATGGTTAGTGTCATCGACCTGGTCACCTCAAGGGTGCATCCTCTCTCCCTTATTATTTATTTTATACACTAATGCGTGTAAGAGTAGTTATGAAAATAGGCACATCTTAAAATTTGCTGACGACTCTGTAATCGTTAGCTTATTGAGTGAGGAGGTTTCTACGCATGGTCCTGTGGTTGAGGATTTTACTGTTTGGTGTCAGAATGCTTTTTTAAAACTTAATGTTCTGAAAACTAAAGAGATGACTATTGATTATAGATTGAGGGGGAAATCAATTGATGATAAGCAAATAAGTATTAATGGAACGAGTATCCATAGTGTTGAACAGTACAAGTATTTGGGTACTGTATTAGATTGTAAATTGACGTTTTCCACAAATACTGATGATTTGTGTAAGAAGGGGCTGCAAAGATTGTTTTGCTTAAGGAAATTGAGGTCTTTTAATGTGGATACAACATTGACGTGCATGTTTTACAGATCCTATAATGAGTCGTTTTTACCCTTTTCATTGTGCTGGTTTAACTCTCTGAATGTGAAAAATAAAAACCGTATGGAGAGGATCGTAAATCAGGGAAACAAAATAACAGGGAGGAAGCAGATGTCTATGGCTCAGTTATACAATAGACAAGTGTTGGGTAAAGCCGAGAACATTTTTGTTAGATGATTCTCACCCCTTGTATTCTAAGTTCAATCTTCTCCCGTCTGGTAGCCAGTATAGAACTCCGCTTAGTAAAACTAATCGGTTCAAAAACTCGTTTGTCCCCTCAGCTGTAAAACTTTTAAATTCTAGGTAATTTGTTTTTTTTTGTTTGTTTTATGTATGTGTGTGTCACATTGTTTTATGTGTATGCTTGTTTGCTGCAACCAAATTGCCTTCGGGAATGAATAAAGATGAACTGAACTGAACTGAACTGAACTTCTGACCGCAAAGAGTGTGACTATTTATTCACAACCACTTAACCTTGTCAAATCCTGTCCCCAATTTATTTGCGTGTTCATATACCAAGTACCATAAAAGTCACAAAGTTTCGTGCCATTCTGATGAAGCTACGATTTAAATAATGTTTTATTGTAAAACTTTTCAGTCAGAAGAGACCGAAGAACCCCAGAGGGTAAGAAAAAAATGTTTTTAGCAAGTTTGTTTTTCCATCACAAGAATAACTTTATTTACGACTTTATTACAAAATATTATGTTAATCTGCCATATGTGCAATCAAAATGCAGTGGGACGAGATCCAGCTCCACCCCCTGGATCTTGTGTTCTGCAGTGAGGGGCTACTGTAATTTATGTACTCAAAGCTTGGAGAAACAAACTACATGGTAATTTTATCAAAAATATGTTTATTTTACTGAAATATCTGACACGGTTCCATTACTCATTTTCCACAGCATCTACCGAATATACACCAATACAATCTGCGTCTCTCTTTCTCTCCGACAGTGAGTTTGACATGCATGCGTCTCCTGTAAATTATAGAGTCTGAATGTCCGTGCGGGAAATTGCAGGTATTCCACATTATTGCGCATCATAAAATTCCTGTTCAAATGTGGCAAACGCTTTATTGTAATATAAGAACACTGTCATGTAATTGCAGAAAACTGGATGCAAGCTCTCAAATAGGCCTAATAAATAAACGGTCCCACTTTATATTAAGTGTCCCTAATACCGGTGTACTTATGGGGTGCCGTTTGTAAAGCAGCTCACGCTGAACAGTAACATTTTGTCACATTTAGCTTCAAACAATGTTTAAAAAACTGGTATGTTGATGGTCACTTTTTAGCACATTTACAACATTTGTCAGCTTAAGGATATTTTAAATAGTTAAATCTAAATATTAAATGTTAAATCTAAATGTTAAATCTAAATCTAAATGTTAAATCTAAATGTTTCGGTTGAAACCAAATATTTAATTAATATGCAAATTCAAAATGCAGATAACCGGAAGTGCCAAAATAAAAGCTCGATGAGGTCAGTGTATGTTTATAGCATTGTGTCAAATGAGTATACATGGATTATCATGATAATAACTACCTAAAATAATAAACACATTCGGAAAAACTGTATTCTGAAATATTCGGTTTCTGAGATTTTCGGTGACGTTGGGCGGAGCATACATGAATTATCATGAGTTTTCTGTTTTGCGTTAAAGCGACTCTGAAAATATTAGTGCGTTGAAACTGAAACATAAACGATTTCCCAAAAGGTATGTTTTAGGGTAGAATGACATTATGCTTAGTTTATTGTTGTTTTTATTACTATTGTTAATATGCAAAATAATTTATAGATTTTGTCATGGTTTGTGAATGTCGTAATGATTTACCTGAGGTAGGCTATGCTCCAAATGAGCCTATAATGATGCAGTTTTATAATATTCTTATTTGACATAAATAAGAGTCCTTAAAATGTGTCGTTTAATAACTTTGCCATAATGTATCTGTTGTACCATAATAAAATATATGATGATTATTCTGTGTCATTCTTAATCGTTTACTCAAACATTCAAAACATTTTTTAAATAAAGCAAAATCTGAATGTTTTTTATGTACACATGAACTGGAATATAAACATTCTTTAGCTCTGTATTTATTTTGTTATTTATTTCCCCCCAAAATTATACATTTAGTGGCTAAAATGCACAATATAGTTAATCTTTATAAACTTTATTTTTGTATTCAATCCAATACTGCATTGTGGTGCACTTGAAAATCATCTTTACTCAAATGTGTATTGGTCAATTGAAATCTACAACCTTGCAGTATTTAGTTTTGTAGTTTAATAACAAATGGCTAAATCAAAGCATGCAGTAATTTGTATATTCTCATTTCAATAAATGAGAATTTATTACATAAATGACATTTACTACACACCTGTATGAATATAAAATAAATGGTCATGTTTTGGAAAAGAAAAACAGGTGAAAGCACAAGGGTTTACTTGTATATGTGTTCAAAGATAGACCTTCTGATCAACACAAGCAAGCACATGTTATAAGATTTTTGTTTTAAATACATAATTGTATTTAATATATAAATACATTATTCAAGTAAATTCCTGTATGAACAACAAATGGCAAACAGAGATTTATACACCATGAACAAACTCAATGAAATCAGTCTAAATGTTGGGAGAAGAAACATGCTTCCAAATCAATGGGACCAGATTGTTTATACCCACATGGCAGAATAAGCCATTCAAGAATGACCCACATGTTTGTTTTTTGCCTTTGTTTGTTTAACTATTACACTGCTAAAGCACACTCTGTTGGTCATCATCAACCATCAGACAAAAAAAAAAAAAAAAATTCTTAGATTGTTTACCCATGCATGTGTGCAATAGTGGCCTCATGTACAGTATAGCTTGAGAAAATGTAAGTCTCCCCCATTAGAAGAGCTTCTGCAAACTAGGAAAAAAATAACAGGCAGAAGTGCAAGTATCAAACTCTGCTGATTTGTAACAGATATATTCATTGCAAACAAACAGCCTGAAATGTGAAATGTTACTTCATAAGAGTCTTTATATCGTTCTTCATTTCTCAGCTTACAGTCTTACGATACAGTGAGTTTGTAGCAAGTTTGTGTCACCATATGCTACACAACTTCAAAAGACATACCAAATATATGAAAATATTTAACAGCTGCTGGCTCATTTACTTGAAGCGTATTCTAATGATGGGCTGCCTCTGACAAATCAGTGCTGTAATTGTTAAGTAAACATTTAAAACAGCAAACAATTAATAACATTTTGTGCACAAACGAACAATTATATTCTACATTTGCTTATCTTCATTCGAAGCTGAAACGTAATTAACATACCTTGTTGAACAGTTTTTGTGATCCGGTTAAAACGCACTAATATTTTCAGAGTCGCTTTAATGCGAAACAGGAAACTCATGATTATTCATGTATGCTCCGCCCAGCTTCACCAAAAATCTCAGAAAACGAATATTTCAGAACAGCGGGTGGGGATATAGGCTCTCGCTGGCATTTAAGCATGCAAACATGACAGAGAGTAACTGTGTGTTCACACCATTTAGTTTCGTCCGAAACATTCAACATTCAACATTTAGATTTAACATTTAGATTTAATATTTAGATTTAGATTTAACATTTATATTTAGATTCAACATTTATATTTAGATTCAACATTTAGATTTAGATTTAACATTTATATTTAGATTCAACATTTAGATTTAGATTTAACATTTATATTTAGATTCAACATTTATATTTAGATTTAATATTTAGATTTAGATTTAACATTTATATTTAGATTCAACATTTAGATTTAGATTTAACATTTAGATTTAGATTTAATATTTAGATTTAGCAGTTACATTTATTTAAGTGTATCATTTAATATTTAGATTTAACTATTTAAAATATCTCTAAGTTGACAAATATTGTTGTAAATGTGCTAAAAAGTGACCATCAAAAATTCATTGTTTTTTAAAAACATTTTCAGTTTTTTAAACATTGTTTTGAAACTAAATGTGACAAAATTTTGCTGTTATTTTCAGCGTGAGCCGCTTTACAAACGGGGACCCATATGTACTTACACAGTAGCTAAATGTGTACATAGTATGCAATCACAGTGTAAGCACACATTGGTACATAGTATCTGCAGCTGTAATATTTCTGTTACTACACACTTAACAACCCTCAGGATGGTTTGTGTAAGTAGAAATGTGCAGTGGCGCCCCCAGAAAATTTCAAAAGGTTAAAAAATGTGCTGATATCGGACTTCGGATGGGTTAAATGCAGAGCACAAATTCTGAGTATGGGTCACCATACTTGGCTGAATGTCATGTCACTTCTTCACTTCACTTTTAAACAACAATACACTTCCACTTCCAAAGGAATATCAGATATTTCATTCCATAGCTAACACATTTGTGAATATGGGCCTAATCAGGGCTCTCCAGGGTTGTTGTTTTTTTTTTTTTTTCATTGCATGTGAAAATGACTCTGGCGCAGATCCGCCTCTTGCGATGCTCAGCTGTGAACCGTTCGACTTGAAGCACAACCTCAGACGGGTATTATTCGCTCTTTTGTTGTTCTGTTTTCTTTCAGGATCAAAAATACAACAAATTAAAGTATTTATCTGTATTTCCGACTGATAAGAACCATTGATTTAATACCAATATATTAAAACGTCTGTTTATATACTCCATTAATAAATGATTTCAGACAATGGAAAAATATCAGTCCACATGCGTTTTATTTAATATGAGGGAAATAGACATGCATGCGTGACACAAAAAATATGTAACTTTTATGTAACAAAATATTTTTTTGTAAATTCTGTCAATTACACTTAGGTTATTACATTGCCTGCTATATATTTGCTTCTTATTTATTAAATACGGGAAATTGATTGATAAGACATTGATCAAAATTAACATAAAATGTATAAAAAAAATGAATATCTTTTAAAAAGAGTTTTCCATAAATAACTTCTGTATGATCTGGCAATAAAATACGAAAAAAGTGTGTCTAATGTGATTGGTTTAACTGATTTGATTTCCGGTGCGGGTAGGGTGTCGGTTCTATTTTAAGATGCTGCTGGTCGGATGCGGTTTTAAGCACTGCGGGTACGGGCGGGTGCGGATTTACAAAATCGGACCCGTGCAGCTCTCTGCCGACAACTGCTGCTGTGTCTGCTAGCGTTGGAGTCACGTGCAATTGCGCAATAGACACCTCGCGTGTATTGACAATTATAAATGATAAGTCATGTCACAAAAAGGATGTATCCCTCTGGTGCCGAAAAGAGAAAGAAGAAAAGGACATAAAGTTGGCTTGACGTTGGACGTTCGAGAGTCTCAAATTTATGGACCGTCTCTAAAGTTACATGTGATATTGTTATACACTTTTCTAACGTCAGTAGCATTTGAGGAGAATGACTTACAGTCATAAAAACAACTGTAATTATTCATCTATAATGCACAATTGAATATAATGTTTAATATTTATTAAAATAAACTGTAAATCATATGTAAATTATGCTACTTTTTGACATGGGTTTAAAGGCAAATTTGAAGCTTTTAGCATTTGAGGAAAAAGACTTGCAGTCATAAAACAATTGTAATGTGTTCATTCAGGTGTCAGCTACAATGCACACCTTATACATTTTTTATATATATTAAAATAAATTATAAATAATTTAGGTAAAAACTTAAAAAATCACTTTCAGGCACATTCCTGTTAAAGTTTTTTTTTTTTTTTTTTTTTTTTTTTTTCAGGTTCCCTTACGAAAAATTACCAATGGTTTTATCAATAACACCATAAATCATTGTTCTTGTAGCCATGGCAGCTGCAAATTAACCATGGTTTTGTTACTTCAAATAATAATTTACAAAGAAGTGTTAATATACTGTAATCTTTTTTTGTTGTTGCTGCTATAAAAACAGACCTAAGCCATCAATATCCTTTAAGGCGAGTAAACATCAGAATTCCATCAAGTTATCTTTATTTTTACTAAGATGTTGAAATCCAGAGACAAGATAACTTAATTCTTATGAGACTGATGTGAATTATTTCTTTAGAAAATTAATGTTTCTTTTGTGTCCTCCCTGTTTACTTCACATTTTGATGCAACAACAGTATGATTACATGTTAATATTTTATTGAAACCATTGATGTCCCTCTTTGCGGAACTAAAACTAACTGGAGTTAAGAGGACAGAAGTCTGCTTGTGTGAGGTGGTTTTTGCAGCTTCTTTGGAAGAGAGAGTAAGATAGTTTAAGGCAAGTACACTTCAGAATTTTATGTTATCAGTTGTAGTTTTTTATTTATTTTTTTACTAAGAGTAAAATAATGTTTATTTCTGTAGATGTTTCTGTTGTCTCCAGCTGGTTTACTTCACGTTTTGATGCAACAACATGTGATTACATGCTCATTTCATTAAAACCATTGATGTCTGTGTTCATTGCAGAACTAAAGCCAACTTTGGAGTTGTCTGATTTTGGGAGTCATCATTCTTGGTCTTCTTTCTTAAAGGTAAAGTTCCGACTCAAAGAGATGGGATAGTCTGCATATAATTTGATATTTTATTCGGACCCAGAATACAGCGAGATGGACATCACAGAGGGCAAACAGAGCGCGTTTCATTCATACTCGAAGCCGGAGGGCGCTCTTGCACAGAAAGTCATTTCAGGAAGATCCTAATATGGGCAAAAGCATCCAGCTAGCCCTGTATGAAAACAGTTTTCACACAGAAAAAAAGCCCAGAAACTTTTGCAAACACGAATACATGAATACATTAAACATACGATTGCAACAATATATGGTTTTTCAAGTAATCTCTAGCAGGTGATAAATAAAGGATGACCAGTTTAGTACCAATTGACATAGCTTTTATTACAGAATAGAAAAATATTCTTCCTTATTATGTGATTAAAAAAAATTTGTTTATAGTATATAAACAAATCATTATTATTTGTTATTGTCCAGCAGTTATAGATTTCTAAGCCAATAAAAATCTAGAAATTAGAGAAAAAGTAAAGATGTCTATAGTATCCACTATCAAACAGTTTTTGAACAGTAAGCTTGTTAATATTTTTTAAATAAGTCTCTTCTGTTCACCAAGCCTGCATTTATTTGATCCAAAGTAAATCAAAACAGAAAAATTGTGAAATATTTTACTAACCTATTTAAATTAACTGTTTTCTATTTGGATATATTTAAAAATGTAATTTATTGAGATTTCAAAACTGATTTTTTTGTATCATTATTCCAGTCACACGATCCTTCAGAAATAATTCTGATATTCTGATTTGCTTCTCAAAAAAAAAAAAAAAAAAAAAACACATTATGATAATGTTGAAACCAGCAGAGTAGATTTTTTTTTTTTCAGGTTTATTTGATCAATTGAAAGTTCAAAAGAACAGCATTTATTTTGAAATAGAAATCTTTTGAAAAATTATTACTTTATCATCACTTTTGATCAATTCAAAGTGAAGTGACATTCAGCCAAGTATGGTGACCCATATTCAGAATTCATGCTCTGCATTTAACCCATCCAAAGTGCACACACAGCCGTGAACCCACAACCGGAGCAGTGGGCATCATTTATGCTGTGGTGCCCAGGGAGCAGTGGTGTTGCTGGCCTGGACTCGAACCCACAAAAGAGTCCTTGCTAAATATTAGTGTTCATTTCTTTAATTTATTTTCCAAAGAACAAAAATTATATTGACTCTAAGCTTTTGAATGATATAGTGTTTTATGTTGCAAAAGCTTTTTATTTCACATAAATGCTGATCTTTGGATCCTTATATTCATCAAAGAATTCTGAAAAAAACCCTCATGTTTTAAATATTGATAATCAGCAAATCAGCATATTAGGATGATTTCTGAAGGATGTGACACAATAAATTACATTTTAAAATATATTCAAATAAGGAAAAAAAGTTATTTTAAATATAAAAATATTTCACAATATTATTGTTTTTGCTGTACTTTGGATCAAATAAATGCAGGCTTGGTAAGAGACTTCTTTAAAAACAAAATATCTTACAGTTCAAAAACTGTTGATTGGAAGGCTTTATAGATTACAGAAATGTTTATGTTTATGTGTATATATATAATTTCTGTCCGCCTCACTTCTGAAAAGATGGCTACGCACCTGCTACATTACCCAGAATTCCATTTGATGGTATAAAATAGGAAAGAGGAAGGCTGCACTTCCTCTTAAACCCTCATGCCCAAACCATGCTGCAGTCATGAGCCCAGAGGAAAAAAATCAAAATCAAAAATCAAATCAAACAAACTTTGAATAAATAACTACAAAAATAACCCTTTTTGGCGTCTCTTTCTTGACCTAATGTGCACCTTAGACCAGAAAAATAAAGCCAAAAAGACACATTCATATCAATAATATAAACCAAACTAATATAAACCAAACAAAAACACAGGTCATAGCCCACAGATTAAAGATGACTTATGACATCGTCACACACATGCTCCCATTCTTTCACACACACGTCTGTTAAATGTTATAATATCATTGTTAATGTTGTGGGTTATTTGTGTACTGGCATGCTAGAATAGTTGGTAAAGAACCTAACTAATTGTACATTTATTGTATAAGTGTTTTCGAATGTTTTATATAAAACTGAACAAAGTCCAATTTGATCTTAAGTTATATTAAACAAATGTTCAATGCTTTATGAACTCTGTAGCTGTTAATGCCATCCTTTTTTGCATTTCTTCTTACATGTTACTTTTTTACTTTTTTACTTTTCTCTTGTTTTTAATAAATATTTTCCTTTTGATAATTATTATTTGCGTGTAAAAGTGATATTTAAATGAACAATATTTGTAGGTTTAATGCCTAGCACAATTTGGGTTCATTTTAACGTAACATGCATTGTTTCCCACATCCTCACACTTAATTGGTGGCGGTACTCCGCGAGTTTATTTTCTTCTAGCAGGAAGCGCTAAGCAGGAGAGGTAGGTGTCAACGGTAACGGCTGCAAATCGGCGCTGAGCTCACCAACACTGCCTTATCAAGCACATGCGAAATGAAATCGAACATTTTCTAAATACAGTAGTTTTCCTTCTTAAATACAGTGATAAAAAACACACGCTCTGGTTTTTGAAACCCTGCAATGTAGTCATTTTAAAACATGAAAAAGCAATGGGTTAAACATGATAACCCACCTGGTCGTCCCTTTTTGACCCAGCGCTGGGTTGCCAAATTGGGTTGTTTTCAACCTAGCAGTTTTTAGAGTGTACTCAGCAATTATCGATTATTACTTTTGCTTAAAATGCACATCCTTAGTATAAAGTTGGCTAAATCAAGATCAGTCTAGTGCACTGTCTTCGTTCCATATTCTATGTCTTATGTGGTTTATAATAGTTTACAATTGTTGTGCTGCCGTTTATGTTTGCAGTAACTTGTTTATTTATTTATTGATTGATTGCTAACGCAGATTTTCGATTGGTTAATATTAGCTGTCAATCATTCATTCACTGTTTTCCGCTAGCTACTGCTAGAAAAAGAAAGGGCTGAAGAAGGAAAAAAATAAAAGAACACTGACAGATTTATTTTGTAAACAACCTAAAGTTACGCTCTTCTTTGGCGAATGTTAGAATGGTGCATGCGGTATTCCATTTTATGCAACTAGGGATGTTTGATATTGGCAAAAAATTATATATCGATAGTTTCTGGGATTTTATTGATAACAATAATTTTAGTTTTGAGTTTTACTGTGCTGATATCTGGAGTACTATAAATGTACATTTATTTTTGCCTTGTATGGTCATCTTTACCATAAAGCCATTTTTTCTAAAAGTGTGCATTATCATATGGGTCAAATTCTTCTATTTAACCAGTCAATTATAATAAGATATTTCAAGCAAATGAAAGTATCAATCAATAAAAGTCATCTTCGCAAATGCAGAAGAAGCACAGAAGCTGCATCTGAAATGGCATTTAGATGCATTTACACACTGTGTAATGTAGGACATGAATGCATTTTACCTACAGTTACACATGCATGCATAAATATTTTAATATTGTTAACATTAAACATTGAATACTGATATATGAAATATTTGATACTTAAAATGTGAAATTAAAACCGACAGATGGTGGCAGCAAGTCACTGTTATTAAGTGAGTTATAACTGAATAATTTAACAAATAATTAATTCAGGAGCAGAATACCCTCATGTTGCTCAGAGATGCAAAACAGTGCTGTGACTATTTGTTTGGAATTGTGTTTGTTGGCTAAATTGAGCGAAAACAGGCAATATAGAGAGGAACGTAAAAAATTAAAAAACTAAGTATCTTAATATTAACTTTTTGTTTATTGAACAGTTGTATAAAATCAGTTATATTATAGTCATTTTGATTTTTGGTGGAAAAAACAGCACTCTTCTTGTGATATTGATTTACTATTTGAAATTTATAAAAAGACCCCATATATTGAATTTTGTGATGGATTTTAATAGACTGAATCTTTGCACGTCATGTATGTGTGCACTCTCTGTAGGTGAGTTTTGTTTGGATTTTGCAATACACGATAATGTCAAACTACAAAACAAAAATAACTAAACATGTAGAGTCGTTGACGAATGCTGTTACCTGCAAACTCCTTTCCAGTGAATGCAGTACATAGAAACATTTTCATAGAGGAGCCACTCGAAGACTTTCAGCCACTCTCTCCAAAAACTGTACGCCTTCCATTTCGCTGGTCGATCAACATTTGGCTATAACCACACCACCATTATTTGTAACTTTAAAGGTCCCATGATGTGGATGTGTACTTATATTGTTAGTATGATTTTTACATTTAAAATTTAGAAATTAAATGCATTTTTATATCCTGATATCAGGCTTGAATGCTCTGTTTGTAGTGGCGTTTCTACTGTGAGACTCAAGAGTAAACGCCAACTGTTGTGATTGGCTGACATCTTTGCATTTAAAAATGTGTATTACATGTTGAACCCCTCTCAAATACTTTTATATATATATATATATATATATATATATATATATATATTGTATTATAATTTCTGTCCCCCTCACCTCTGAAAAGATGGCTACGCCCCTGGCTTTCACCACAACTAACAGCAAACACAATATTGACATGAACACAGTAAGAGCCTCACTGTGCAGCATAACAGCTTCATTCATTATTACGGCAGTTTGGGCAAGTGTGCACATATACTTGCAATGTGAAACATTATGAAGTTTCAATTACAATATACACTATACCATTCAAAAACTTAATGTAAATATTATACATTTAACAAATAAATGTAAATGTATCAAATGAAACAAACATATGAAAAAATAAATAATAAATAAATAAAAAAAATTCTTAGCTGTTTTCAACATTAACAATAATAATGATAATGATAATAATAACAACACAAGTTTATTTTTATTTATTTATTTATTTATTTATTTATTGTAGAAAATCAGAATTTAAAAAGGATTTCTGAAGGATTGTGTGACTGGAGTAATGATGATAAAAAGTCAGCTTTGATTGTTTATAATTAACTTTTTAACTGCACTCGCAATTGAATATTCAATTATTTTGTGGGATAGTTAAATATATTCTAAATAAACTACAAAAATAAAAATATAAACATTTATTTTGTCCTCACATTCTTTCTTGTAACTCTTCCCTCTCCATCACAAACCTTCCTGAAAAGCTCATTATGCTGGCGTTTGTCTTCTCAGGTGTAAATCCTCACAATATAATGCATGATAGTTCATGCCCTCTCGCATAGACCCTTTCTACACAAAAAGTTTCTTAGAAAATGTATACCAATATATAGTTTTCTTTGTGAGTAAACAAGATGATTTTCACATAATTTAGATTCTAGGCTACAAGATCCAGTTCTCACAAGTCCAGTGCACCAGTATTCTGTATGTGTTTTAATGCCTTATTCAAGTGATTTAAATATTTAGTTTTTAACTAACCACGCATAAACATTGTTTTCTCAAAAACACAATCATATATACATATGCTGCTCACATATCTGTATAGCCCACTTTGTGCTGATTACAGTGATATTAGACTTTAGCCATTTAGATGTTCATTGGATAAGACAGAGATATTACTTATTGGACCGAAACAGTATACAGACTCTAGTAGACTACAGTTTGCAGCTAGACTGATGTACTGTTACTTCCTCTACAGTCAAAAATCTGGGTGTTATATTAGACAGCAACTGGTCTTTTGAAAACCATATTTCCCATGTTACACAAAAATCATTCTTCCATCTTAGAAACATTGCCAAGCTACGAAACATGTTACCAGTTTCTGATGCAGAAAAGCTAGTTCATGCATTTATGACCTCTAGACTGGACTATTGTAACGCACATTTAGGTGGTTCTCCTGCATCTTCAAGAAACTAACTACAGGTAGTCCAAAATGCAGCAGCTAGAGTCCTTACCAGCTCAAGACAGTCTCTGCACTGGCTACCTAAAAAGTTCTGTATAAGTTACAAATTATCATTACTCACCTACAGTATAAGGCCCTTAATGGTTTAGCTCCTGAATTAGACTTAGAAAACTTTAATGTCATCAGAGAGGCAATTTGTTATGCAGTACAGACATATTGACACATAATCCACAACCCAAACATTATCCACATGCATAATATCATAAATAATTATTTAAAAAAATGACTTCACATATGTTCTCCAGTCATACCCCTCTCCATACCTTAAATGATATTTTTATTGCCATGGAAATGAATGAGTTTTGTGCTTGGTTGGTTCTAACCTCATTCTTTAGCTTGGGTTAAACTAACTCATTTCACTTTGTTGGAACTGCAGCTACGCTAATTATGTCTCTATTTGTTGCTCTGTTTTGCCACAGGATTTACATCTCGTGGTCACTAGGATTTTACACAAGCTCCAGTTTGGATCCAGAACACCTGAGAAGAGATGATGCCCACCCCTCAGAGGACCTCCGATGATGCCAACCCTGAAACAGAAATAGAGAACTAACAAATATTGCTACTTACTATGCAATCACATAATAATTGCTGTTAATAACGTTCATCATCTGGTTGACTACGTTGTGTATTATTTCTTCTGAAAATTCATGTCATATGCACATAAACTGACAGTCACCACTTAAGCTACGACTAAATATTGTAGAAACTTAATTTTCTGTGAAGTTGCTTTGCAATGATTTGTATCGTAAAAAGCACTATATAAAATAAACTTGAATTAAATTAAATGGTTATGTAGCCTTACAATTCCTAGAGCGGCAGACAGGTCACTGTATCAACACTCAGAAGGCACAAACTCTGAATGTGTTTGGAGAAATTAAAACAGGTCACTCAACAACAATTATATGCACTCGCACAAATGCTACCAAATTACATTTTGGTAACCAAAATAGTTGCAGATTTGAGCCTTGATTCGTATTAATAATTATGAAATACTAGAAACTCTAATCAGTCAGATTAAATTACTGAATTATTTTAAGAGAATTTAGACATTTTAGCATTATTACAGCTTGAAAAATAATCTCATGTTGAGATTTGCTGATGATTACAGTTTTTGAAAATTGTTTTTTTTAAAAAAAAATTTTATACAGTTTCACAGCATGAAGATGGAGGAGATTAATAAAATCATCTTTAAGATTTATGAGATTTATGGTGGAGCACGTACAGAGGACAAAGTCTGCCATGATTGATGCTTATCTTCATATATCCCATGATTCTTTCTTTAAACACAAATATATTGTTGTTTGCATGTCTCCTGATCTCTCACAGACATTGAATATGTGGAGATATGCTCTGATTTGGATGAGAACACCTCTGCTGGCCTGAAAAGAAAGACCTTTAACTATAAATTGATAATGGCCCAAGGAGACACTGCGTTGGACATGTGTGGACGTTGCTGTGCTTGACAAAAGGTCAAAAAGTCGCTACATGCATCATGGGTTTCTCTAGAAAAATGCATAGTATATTTCTGCACTCTTACCTCTACATTGAAACATTCTTTTTTAAGGTCACTCTAAGAATTGCCCCTGGGTCCCCATTAAATGTAATGTACATAACATATTTAATGAAAACATTATCAATGCAGTACACACACATTATCTGTTCACAGAGCTTTCGTTAGATTTTGGAGATAAGAAGAGGATGCTGACACTTCTTTCAGTCAAACAGCACCTGGCTCGTGGTTTTATTGGTTGATAGATCAAACTCTTAGATCAGAGATCAGAGTGTGGAACTGAAAAATGAAAGCAAAGTTGTTTATTTTTATTAATTTCAATAAAATGTTTATAATATTTGGTTTACTGTGTGTTTTCTGCAGGTTCTAGCCTCTCTCATAATACAGTTGGCTCTGGCTGAGACCTTTTGCCTGAACTGTGGCACCTAGACAGAGAGAATATAGAGTCTTTTGCACACACACTGGTGGAGTAAGTTTTTATAAATAAAAAAAATGATAAAAATAATAATAATAATAAGAAGAAGAAAATACAGCCATACAGACTGCTTACCTCAATACTAATAATTTGTTAGACAAGTATCAGTCGGGACTTAGTCAAGTCAAGTCAAGTCAAGTCACCTTTATTTATATAGCGCTTTTAACAAAATACATTGCGTCAAAGCAACTGAACAACATTCATTAGGAAAACAGTGTGTCATTAATGCAAAATGATAGTTAAAGACAGTTCATCATTGAATTCAGTGATGTCATCTCTGTTCAGTTTAAATAGTGTCTGTGCATTTATTTGCAATCAAGTCAACGATATCACTGTAGATGAAGTGACCCAGTGCTTTAAGTGGCCCAAAAGAGGAGCCGGTAAGTGTTTTTTATATATATAATTGTGTAGCGGAGTATTTTTTGTACACAGTGCCGCGAACTGTCAATCACTCCTGTTTGCGTGCATTACTGTCCTCCTCGCAGCTGCAGCAACTTGCGCTCTCTTCATCGAGCTTTAAAACAAAAAGGGGATAAAAAGGTCGTATTGTCTTTGTGCATATAGATTATTTAGATAAATGAATATCTAAATTCGTGCCTAACCACCTACGGTATTTTTTAACTTAGAAAAAAGCCAATGAGCAGCCGCAGGGGGCTGGTTGCAGAACGACTCAACCTCCGCAGACAGTTTTTAATGTTTATCAGACAATAACTACTCAAGATTTTGCTTTAGTATAATTTTCGGGACAATTAGGGCCAGATTCGGGACAACAGTTTCGATTTCGGGACTGTCCGGAATTTCTCGGGACATCTGGTCACCCTGCCTGAAAGAGCTACTGCATTACTTCATTATTTTGCGTCTGACGACTGCAGCGATATGGCAGGGTGTCAGCCAGCGAGTCATCTGATTTTGACCGTTTTGTTGTAGTACTCAGAATCTGAAGCCAGGAGAGCATTTTAAGTGTTGTTCACTGTATTTAAATTTTTGTGCGCATTTCACAAATTCTCTCCGGCCACGTTAAGTTGTTACTGACAGTGACAAAAGCAACGCATACGCTTCTCACTTGTAAAAGTCTTGGGAGTGTGGGTGATGTAGTCTCTGCTCTCGGTGGGATGAATTAGGAAGCTTACATTGTGAAGGCGTCCCAACGACCAAACTGGCACGTTATGAGGACGTTACTATAAAGTACCATATTGGTCGCAGCGACGTACCAAATAACGTTCCAGTGACGTAACTTTGTGATTCCCATATCCGTTGTGGCGACGTTATAGTGGAACGTCGCTGGAACGTGATGAGTATGTCCTGACGACCAAACTGGCACATTATGAGGACGTGACATTACAGGATCATATTGGTAATTCATATTTTCACCTCACCATTACCTTGAAATACATCAACTCAATCCATCTCTGGTGCAAAAAATAAACCTTATGAAATCTAAATGTAATCTAATTATAGGGGATTCATAGTTAATACATTAATTACATACATGCAATGCAAACAAATACCAAAACATTACATTCTAATATAAAATAGACAAAAACACACTGCATTCATTCACAAATCAATATTTATTCAGCACTACTTTCTACAAATACGAAGCCAAAACATTTTGAACATTGCACCTGTTCTTTAACCATGCAAAATGTTACTAAGTTATGAGCACAGAAAACTAAACACATCAATTCATATATTACACAATATAAACAATAGAAAATGTTTGTCTTAAGGATGGAGAGATGGTTAATGACGTTCTCAGTTTAAATTATTAATAATTATCAGTAAACTTATTGATACAACTCTACATAATTTAGCACAACAAAAAATACATGATAAATAGATATGAAACAATTCAGCAGATACTGCACAAAGTAAAATTGTTTTGTGAGCGTCGTATATGAGGCTCCTGTTATAAATGTCTAGTGGTGATGTGCTCTAATTACACAACATGCAGGAAAAAATATAGGCTAATTCATGCGCACGATTTTCGAATGAAATGTAAACGTAATCGTGCACGTTTTA
Organism: Carassius auratus; assembly: GCF_003368295.1. Lineage (NCBI taxonomy): Eukaryota > Metazoa > Chordata > Actinopteri > Cypriniformes > Cyprinidae > Carassius > Carassius auratus. The sequence goes on along the minus strand of NC_039263.1, from coordinate 6,280,061 downwards.
GTACATCGAGGGAACAAATTAGGAAATCATGGACATGATTTCTTTCTTTTTCTTCCATGTCATGATCAGGACTCTGTGCTCACTACCAGAGGATAAACCTAAACAATATATCAATTACCAAAGAACCATATTTCTTGAGCTTCTCAGAAAAAAAAAACATTCATAAAACGTAAAGATATGAAAAATGAACAATATAGAGATTTCTAGCATCTCTCCTGTATTATTTGTTTTTAAGAAAATGAGCGTATTGACTTTCTCAGAAGAATCTGTGATCTGTGATTACTGACTGTGGAGAAGACTCTTTCAGACAGTGCTGAGGAGGCAGAGTTAGGTGCTGGACAGCTGATAGAGAAGAGGAAGAGTGTGTTTCTTACCCCAGCAGCAGAAGACAGGCTCTTCTGAGGGAAGGACAGGAGGCTTGATGCAGTGTTTTGCTGTAGAACAAGGCTCCTTCTCAGCACCTGATCTTCTTCAGAAAAGAGTTCCTCTAGTGTAGAGTCAGACACTCAAACTTCTTGCAAACTGGAATCTTTTAATAACATTTAGCATATTATTGTAGTCATTTTCATTGTTTTTATTATAACACATGGAAAGTTTATGAGAAAATTGTTAAATGTTTTCTTCCTCCTCTGGGCCTGCACTGTCAACATCCTCTGAGCTGAAAGGGAGGATCATCTTGTTAATGTTGCTCATGTATGTTCACAACCAGTCAAAATCTGGAATCTTTTCTTTATGGTTTTCAAGAGAAGTCTCTTATGCTCACCAAGGCTTAATTAATTTAATCAAAGTAAAAAAAAAAGTAATATTGTAAAAAGAAATAAAAGTTTTCATACTCTTTTTCGAATATACTTTAAAATTTATTGAAATAATTATGAGGCAAAGCTGAATTTTTCAGTAACTTTACTCCAGTCTTCAGTGTCACATGATCTTTTTCATAATTCATATACTGATTTGTTACTCGGGAAACATTGCTGATTATCACAAATCAGTGCATTAAAATGCACCTAATCGCATTATTGCCGCTATGATCAAAGTGTACATCTGCTCATGACGTACATGATGTGAATCACATCTGCAGTTAGCTTACTACGGTTGTAAGTTCCACTGAACTCTATTGGTAATGAAGGAACTTGTGACCACAGCTGGTTGTAGTGAAACGCACCCCATATTAGAAATGATGGAGAAGAAAACTTAGCATTTCTGGAAAGTCAAATTTTTTCTTCATGATTATTTTATTAAACAAAGTTCAAAACATTGAAAAAAAGTAATCTTTTGTAAAATTACAAAAGTCTTCTCTACCATTGGTATTCAATTTTATGCATTCTTGCTATTAGGCTCCCCCCAAAAAATAAATAAATAAATGTAACTGTAGTGTAGACAAAAAGTTTGGGCAGCACAACTGTTTTCAACATTGATAATAATCAGAAAAATGTATTGCGCAGTAAATCATCATATTAGAATGATTTCTGAAGATTATGTGACACTGAAGACTGGAGTAATTAATGCTGAAAATATAGCTGTGCATTATAGAAATAAATTAAACTTTTAAAATATATTTAAAACTTTTGACTCACTGTGTACATTGCCACATTTAAATGAAAACTCAACTTGTAATAAACAATGCACACATTCTCAAAGAACTTACATTCTGGTGATTACTTCCTTCCCTCACTGCTGTCAGCTCCCTTCAGTCGTTCCCAGACCTCCTTGTTTTTAATCTTTCCCTCAGATCTACAGAAACAAACATCATTTTACAGACAATTTGGATAAGTCACGAATTGCAATAGTTATATAACTATAATCACAATGCTAAATTATATACATAAAATTATAAATATATATTGAATCGGCACACAATTATCGGGTAGTATTGAATTGGCAGATTAGTTTATCATCCCAGTCCTAGTTACCACAGTCAAAACAATGAAACTCTCTTCAAGAGCACACAATAACTAAGATTTAAAACTGTTAAAAAATGCTCAAAATATTGCACACATATAATACACAACAATATCTCTTCCTTTGGTGTTTTGAACATTTCTATGAGTAATGCTACACGCTGTGACTCTGTGTTGCTTCAAGTGCATCATTCTGCGCACTGGTTGTGTTTAGGCGCTGCACGCTGTATAGGAGACATACCCTTTCGTATTATAATACATTAGCACAATGAAAGATTTTTGTTCTGTCCCATCTACCACGTTGCTGCCTTCATTACTGTGCTATACATTTAAAAGAAATGTATTTTTACACACACACATACATTATATACACACACACACACACACACACACACACACACACACACACACATATGTATATATATATATATATATATATATATATATATATATATATATATATATATATATATACAGTACAGACCAAAAGTTTGGACACACCTTCTCATTCAAAGAGTTTTCTTTATTTTCATGACTATGAAAATTGTAGATTCAAACTGAAGGCATCAAAACTATGAATTAGCACATGTGGAATTATATACATAACAAAAAAAGTGTGAAACAACTGAAAATATGTCATATTGTAGGTTCTTCAAAGTAGCCACCTTTTGCTTTGATTACTTCTTTGCACACTCTTGGCATTCTCTTGATGAGCTTCAGGAGGTCGTCACCTCAAATGTTCTTCCAACAGTCTTGAAGGAGTTCCCCGAGAGATGCTTAGCACTTGTTGGCCCTTTTGCCTTCTGTCTGCGGTCCAGCTCACCCTTAAACCATCTGGATTGGGTTCAGGTCCGGTGACTGTGGAGGCCAGGTCATCTGGCACAGCACCCCATCACTCTCCTTCTTTGTCAAATAGCCCTTGATGCCTTCAGTGTGACTCTACAATTTTCATAGTCATGGAAATAAAGAAAACTCTTTGAATGAGAAGGTGTGTCCAAACTTGTGGTCTTTACTGTAAAAAAAAGAAAAAATATATATATTACACACACACACACACACACTTTTGCACATCCTGTCATACCGGTGACTGGGTGTTACTGCAATAGACTTTGCAGCATTAAGGTTAACGATTAATCAATTAATTTATCGTTAATTTAAGCGATGATCAATCATGGAAATGATTGAAAATTGACATCCCTACACAGAAGTATAGAAAATTCTACATTGATTAAAAAAAAAAAAAACGACACTGATATCGGATCGAAATTACTGTCTCTTCTCATAGTGACAGCCAATAACATTAGTTTTTTTGGTATTGCATGCACTCGATTGGCTTGCGTCTGCGCTTGGGTATTTGCATAAGATGTTCTGACTGGAGCACAGCTGCATTGGCGCTTGAAAAGTCTTCAACTTCTATTTAGAATTAATTTCTAGAATTAATTTCACCATGCTTGACGTCACTTCATTTAAAAGTAAACGAGAGGCTTTGACGCCCCATGTGATGGGGCATTATATGTCTGGATACCGCTGCACAAATCTTTCAACCACGAGAAATGTAGTTCCAGCACGGCCTTACATCCAGGACAGCAGAATGGTCAGGATGACCTGAAACACATAACAAACTGAAATCAAAATGAAAAGTATTTAGTCTTGAGTGATGCTGAAAAAAACAGGTTTAGTTTTTCACCCAGGAGAAACTGCTTCCTGTCAAACAGTCTTTATGAAGAATGATCTCTTGATCCTGGATCCTTGCTGCCATCCACGCGGAGATGATTTGGAGGATATGTGGTTGTGTCTAAAGGGTAATGAATCAATGTTACAAGAATACTGATAGCAGCACTATTGATCCTGTACCTTATGTAAATGTTTTCAGTACAGAACAAGTCAGGAACCAAATTAGTACCAGTTCTTGAAACCCATCTCTACTTGTAACAGTTGTCTTGTTGCTGCTGCCCAGACTGTCTCTTCCCCTGATGATAAATATATGTGTTCATTTTAAAGCATTAAATAATACATTTAAATTACTAGGTGCTAACATTTCCTTATAAGGAACTCACTGAATCATTGACTCAACTGGTGGCAGTAAGGACCTGTTTTTATACATTCTATGGTAAAGACCTACAAAAATAAATAATTTGTTAACTTTTTGTGAAACGAAAGTATCAGATTAATTTGATAATTAAACTAGCATTAAAAAGCATGCATGTGAAAAACACCATTAACACCAATAATGAACAGATGACAGAATCTACAAGCCTGCCACTTGAGGGAGAAAAGGGGAAATTATTAATATCACATAATGTTACATTGAAAACATGATTTCGGCAGCCTCGGTCTAATTAACGTTAAACTTTATACAGCGGTTTAACGTTATATTCAAGTTCACAGGATGTCTAGCATGAGCATCATCAAGCTCGAGCGGCAGGCATTCAAACAAACTAATTAACGTTACTACGGTTAAAAATTGAATAATAAGAAAGTGAATACTGTATAGTTTATAGTGTTAAATTTCAAATAATTTGAAACAGGTAAGGTTAAATATTCGATTTTAACAGTTAACGTTACCCTAGACCACCTCTGAGACTGCTTTTGAGCTAATTAACCAAACAGAGCATTTATTTATAAAATTGAAAGAGAAAACCTACAAAAATACAAAACACTACTCCTCTTTGATGGCATTTAACGTTATATCAGTTAAAATCTATGAATAAAAGTAGATTTATAGCGCTTACCTTTCCTCCGTGTCCGTCCGCTGGAAGGTGACGTTACAAAATGACGGGCACGCGCACTTCGCACACTTCACTCAGAAAGTGATGTGCGCTGCTAGTAGGGGGGGGTGAAATGCTATTTCATGCATACTGAGTTTTTTACACTGTTAAAGAGTTGGATTCCCATGCTAAACATGGACAAAGTTTCAAAAATTAAGTTGTACGTTTGAAGGAGTATTTCTGTTCCAAAAATACTCCTTCCGGTTTGTGACAAGTTTCGGAAAGTTTTTTTCGAGTATGGCTCTGTGTGACGTTAGATGGAGCGGAATTTCCTTATATGGGTCCTGAGGGCACTTCTCCCGGAAGAGCACGCGCTCCCATATAGCAGAGCAGAGAGAGGCTGTGCACAGACAATCACTGATCAGAGCGAGAGCGTCGCGAAATGTCACAAAAGGAGGAGTGTTTTTGGTTGCCAGGGCAAGACAACCCTGCATAGTTTACCAAAGAAAAAACAGCATTAAGTGACCACTGGACGGAGTTTATTTTTACAGAGCATCAACAAGGTTGTGCAAGTGTTTGTGTTTGTTCCCTGCATTTCGAAGATGCTTGTTTTACAAACAAGGCCCAGTTTGACGACAGATTTGCGTATTGTTTATTTCTTAAGGACGATGCAATCCCAACGAAAAAGGGTCACGATCGTGTGTTGGAACTAGAGGTCTTCACGGGTCCAAAAATTCTTGCCCGAACCCGACAGAGACCCGTAATGTACTACACCGAACCGACCCGGACCCGTCTATTATTTCAAAAGCTGGACCCGGACCCGTGTAGATCCGAGAAATGCCTACCCGGACCCGACCCGGACCCGTATATTACTTGAAATCTGGACCCGAACCCGCCGGGAAGACACAGACCCGCCTGGACCCGACGTTGACATATTCCACCTTAAATTGCTATTACAAGTCAATAAACCTGTTGCGAAGAATACAGCTTTTTGTCTTACCTAATTTAAAGAGCCGTGGTCTCTCTTCCTTGTACCTGACTGCCTATGATGCATTACAATCCTCCGGCAAGAAAGATATTCATGTTATTCCTCTCATTATTCCAAGTCCAAGCTGAATCCACTCATTATTTCAGCTTCAGAAGTCCACTTGATGTCACGGTGACGGATGACAAATGCTACTGTGCACCTGTACATTCTGACTCGAGTTAATTAGCATAACTAACACTGTTTGCCTTTTGAACTATAATAACGATCGCTCGTGCAATGCCATGTCCGCTGACATTATTTATTTACTATCATCTGATCTCTGTCTGTGCTCTCTGCTCAGCATCGAGTCTGAATCTGAACCACTAAAACTTCAAGATTAAACGGTTCATTTATAATATTATAAAAATGGGAGAAAATGTAAAACGCGGTTTGGCGGTCGAAGTGTCCCTCACTGCTTGCCATAGAAACATGACTGCACATGCGTGCTAGCTTTATCAACCTAAAATGCCTTAACGCAATTTGAGCGTAATAGAAAACATTCATGTGACAGTTCACCTCAGATTGTCTTGCTGATTTGAAATAAATTAAACATGAGTGTGTCAAGTCTGCAAGCATTACCGTTTGTGCACTTGTATTAACTCTTGAGTCTGCGAGCGAGAGAGAGAGAGATCACTTTTTTTGGCTCACTCTTTTCTTTTCCTAATTTTACAAGTTGCAAGTTACAAAAAACACAAGCAGTCTTTGATAACTGCCGGATGTTCTTCGAGTCCGATGACTCCGATCGGCGATCGCACGGGTATTACACACAATGTTAAACAGACCCGGGACCCGAGGTAATAGATTCGGACCCGACCCGGACCCGGCTGATGATTTAAAATATAGACCCGAACCCGTACGGGTCCCGGGTCGGGTCCGGGATCGACGGGTCTCGGGTGCACTGTGAAGACCTCTAGTTGGAACCGCAGGCGGTGAGTAAAACTGCTTCAAATATCTCTGCCTCCTTGTTAGTGCGTCCCCTCCCATCAGAGACCCGGGTTCGAGCCCTGCTCGGAGCGAGTCGTTGCTGCTGCTGCTCTCATTCAGTTTCAGCCTCGGGATCTGATTCTGGATCATAAATAAACAGCTGAATCTGACTGTTAGCCATGGTTTATTTTGGATCATGGTTTTTTCCTCAAGGCAATGTCAGAGCCGTTAAATATGTTTTTCAAAGGCTCTGGGTAATGTCACAGCTTCCAAACGCTCTTGACGCAAAAGCCTACTGGCGCTCGTGATTCTTTAGCTCCGCCCACACGTCACGCCTCTAGGCGCTCCTGTTTTTCCGGGAAAAATCGGTACAGACTATCTTTCTCTTATGAATATAATAAAACTAAAGACTTTTTGGAGTTATGAAGGATGTAGTACTACCCTGCTAACACACGACGTAACAGTTACGTAACGTACTGGTAATTTTTGGTAATTCCATGACTTACCAATTGACAACGTAACTACGACGTCGCATGCCCGTAATTTTATTACCATCACATTACCAACTCTCAACGTCGACAGTACGTCCTTCCAACGTGACCAGATAACCAAGAACGTCCCAGATAGGTCCTCTATTGGTAATATATTGGTAACTTCATGACTTACTGGCAACGTAACTACAACGTCGTATGCACGTAATATCATTACCATATATATTTTTTTACGTTCTTTATATGCTCTCCGAGTATAGAGCCATTTAAAAAGTGTAATTAAACTTCAGACTCAAGATTAAACGTTCCTTAAAGATAAAATATGTTTCTTTTCACCAAGTCAGAATATGGACATGCTTTTAATATATAGTGACGTGACATACAGGCGCGCGCTTCCGCAACTGACGCACCGCGCGCACAGTATTGACAAGAAAAGAGTTGTGAAACTTTCTATCTCGTAAGGAGTTATGAACGTGAAATAGTGACACAGACTGTCTACACCATCTCATCTGCAGCAGAGATTGTTGTATCAGAAGGACAGCGCGTTTGTTTGACTCACTTTTCACTTCAACTGTGTCTGACAGGAGAATTAGCTTTCTGAGGTGAGTTTTACAATTTATAATAAATAAGTTGGTTGATAAAATGTATAAAACAAAGTTAAAACAAAAGTCTAACGTCGCTAAAACCTTTTTTTATTATTTTATTGTTTTTATTAGCCTTCTAGCCGTTGAGTTACCATGGCAACCGCGTACACATCAGCTGCTGGAGAGGAGAGGACCAAGGGGCAAGGAACTCGACCGGAAGTTGAAGTCGGGTGGGGGCTGCCATCTTTTAGCAGAACTTCACTTGCGTTAGCATTCCCATTGACTCCCATTCATTTTGGCGTTACTTTGACAGCGAATAACTTTACATCTGAGGCGTTTAAAGACTCTGTTTGTCCATTATTTATTTCTAAAGATACACGACAAGGTATAAAGGGCTCCATTACCTTCTATGTTACATTATGGCCCCGTATAAACAGTTTTTGTAAAAAATAGGCTAACGATTGCGTCATAACCACTCGGCTCTCTGTCGCATTACCGTACAGACAAGTGGAGAAGCTCGCAGGCAATTAACTTAATATGGCGTACTGGCGTTACATTTTAAAATACTATACAAAATAATTAACCAGAATACTTACTCCTGCTCACTCACGACAAAGAACTCCCCGCTCAAGCTCGCCGTCTCTGCAAGATTAACGATGGCAGTTTGCACGCACAGCCACTTAGAAGATTTACATCTGGCAGACAGGTTGCTGACGTCGTCAAGCTTCGTTTGAGTCTGCGCGTCAGAAACGGAAGTGCTAAAAAACGCTAAAACTGGGATTCATTCGTCTCAATTGAGTTCAAATGGGGTCGCTGTGTCCATTTCTTTTACTGTCTATGGAGAGGACTCGTCTGACATTTTCTCTGTTTCTCGTCAGTTATACCAAAGAAAAGGCCAACAACTGCGACAGATTTGTTAAGTAACACGTTAATATCATCCACAGTCTACTTTAAGTACTTTTTGTTAATATTTATACCTCTGCGATTATGGTATTTTTCCTGAAATTTCTGCTATCAAGTATTACGCTAGCATAGAAACATAATTAACGTTATAGCATATTAGATTTGAGCCCTTATTAATGAAAGTTTGGCCTTTTAATTACATCTTATGCCTAAAGGATCGGTTTTGATCGTTTTGTAAATGTTTTTGATGGTAATTTGTCAATAGATAAATGAAATAAAGTTAAGCTAATTAATTTAACCTAAAAATCTGCATTGTAGAGTCTATCAGTGACGTCACTCGTGGTCTAAAATGGGCTGAAACTATTTCAAACCACTGTTTCAAGCTTGTTCTGATTTATCATTGTAAACAAATATTGATAAAAAAAAATTGTACAGTGATTTCAGGAGTGTCTTAAAAACCCTCTAAAACAGAGGAGAAGTTCCAAGAAAATGTCTAACGGGAGCTGCTGACAGAGATAGAAAACACAGGTGATGCTACAAAGCTTATTAAATAACTTCATATTTATTTTTTACAATATATCATCATGCATCTGTAAAATCTAAACATGTGAATTCTGGTATCTAAAGATTTTTGTATGTTTTCCATATTGCTATTTTTCTTTTCTGCATTTCCCCTATTCTCTAGTTTGTTTATTTCTAATAAGGAGCTGGAGGCCGTGAAGATACAGATCCATGATATTGTGGAGAAGCAGGCCCAGCTGAGCGAGTGGAGAGCTGTGCTGGAAATATTCAGGGGTTGATGCTCATAAGTCCAGGGTCAGTATACAGCTAACCCTACTACCACCTCTACTCTGTGTAGTTCTCTGCAAAGGCCCGGTGTACCCAGGATGCGATCTTCCCAGATGTCCTTCACCCTATTTCATAGTGTAAGACATGATCCAGGCCCTGGGCGACGACCTCTCTCCATCCGCCGCCTCCGGTCTTCAGGATCTCCACCAGAACCCGATTCGCTCCACTTCGCGAGACAGAACAAAACGCTGTGATCATCAGAGACTCCATCGTCCGGCACGTTTGCGCTATGTTAGCTGAAGGTAAAGTCCACACTGAATACTTCCCTGGTGCTCATGTTCTTGATATTTCTGCACAGATTCCCGTGATCCTGAAGAGTGAGGTGGGCATCAGAGCGGACGGAGACGCTGAAGAGGGACTTCAGGAGCCTGATCAAGACAGTGCGCAGCATATCGCCTGCATGATGATAATAGTGTCAGGACCACTTCCCACGTATAGATGAGGACATGAAAGGTTCAGCAGACTTTTTGCTTTAAACGAATGGTTATAGTCATGGTGTAAAGAACAGAAACTGCCTTTTGTTAATAATTGGAATCTTTTCTGGGAGCTAGGCTTTTTAGATCTCCTGTTGGACAACATCTCCAGGACACTTCGCTCCATATGACTAGTAAGCCAATTCTCAAATAACTGTTATGATGAATTTTGTTCTAAACGCTCAAATAGAAGTACTACTACAATAAAGATTGTGTTTGTTCCAGTGTTAATTTTGACAGGCATTTTTGATTTAGCATTAGTCTAAACTCCACCAAACTACTGTTATAAGCATGAGCCCTGTCAGACTGGTCGTGGCGGAGGTGTTGCAACAATATATAGTGATATTCTCAATGTTACCCAGAAAACAGGATACAGGTTTAACTCTTTCGAAATACTTCTGCTTAATTTTAGACTGTCAGACATGCAAAAGAAATCTAATGTATCTCTTGCTCTGGCTACTAGGGGTGTGATGAGACACTTATCCCACAAGATGAGACGAAACACGAGACTGGGTTCATGAGAGCGAGACGATATATATATATATATATATATATATATATATATATATATTTTTTTTTTTTTTTTTTTTTTTAAGAAATCCTCAATGATAAAATAAATATTTCATTTTTCTCTACTCCTTTTTCGTAGTACATACATTTTCACATCAATTTATTAAACATTAAAAAAAAAACATATTTAGGGCCCTAATTTTTTCCCCAGCATATTATTTTTTATTATTATTGTTAACAAATTCTGTATTTTAGCATGTCTAACTATTTGAATGCATAACACAACTTAATTTATTCATTTTATTTTTTCTTAAAGGTAGCCTTACTGACATAGATATAATACCTCAAAGTGTAATTACTGACCACTTCCTTGTATCGTGCATGCTGCATATTAGTGATATTAACTATATTTCCAAAATGAGCATTATGAGTTTAAGAGCCTTACATTACATTTATAACAATCATTGTTAATGTTTGAATTGTATTTCAGGGCAGTTTGTGAAAAGAGATAATCAAGAGAAGTCAGTTCCAGATCCACCCTCCACACCAGACCTCTCTCTCACGAGGATTGCTGTCTACTAGCATATTGTGTTCTTCAGCTCTTCAGACTTCGGTGGATGCAGATATTACTCAGGGACATGAACACTAGAATATTGCAAGAATAGAGAAAGTAAGAATTACTTAAGATTTTAGAATTTAATGTTAATTGCTTAAACCTATACAGTATTGTTCAAAATAATAGCAGTACAATGTGACTAACCAGAATAATCAAGGTTTTTAGTATATTTTTTATTGCTACGTGGCAAACAAGTTACCAGTAGGTTCAGTAGATTGTCAGAAAACAAACAAGACCCAGCATTCATGATATGTGTCACGACCGGCTCAAAGCCGTGACAAATGGGAAGGAGGACATAGTCAGGTTGGTATGTTGCAACGTAGATATTTATTAATATAAATAAAGAACATAAAAGAAAACAAACCCAAACACGATTCCTTCAAACAAACGAATGCTCCAAGCATCCAACAGAACCGAGTTAAACTAATCATAACCTCAAAATAGCCAAAGCAAAACCAAACAACCGGGAGTTCACACTCCACACCAAACAGAGCTGACACTATATAGGGAAGGAACAGGTGGACACAATTCCGTTGACGAGCCTTCCAACCACACCCACTGACCGGTCTTAGTGGAAGTAACGAGGGAAAAAAGAACAAAGTAGTTTACACAAATCATAACTTCACAAAGCTTCAGTCCAAAAAGATAAAAATAAAATAAGATTCAATCCAGATCGCAAAACTCCAGCAGTCTTAGCTCTCCAACTCCTTCCAGCAACCTGGCGCCTAGGAAGCAACTTAAGAAAAGAATAGAGATAAAGACAAGGAAATAGGAGAAATCCTATAATATTAGACTATATGAATACGCGATAAAGCATCAGCAGTTGTGTTCTCTGTGCCTTGAATATGGCGAATGTCCAACAGGTATCCCTGTAAAAACAAAACCACTTCATTAACCTTTGGTTAGGGTTCTGTAATGAAGAAAAACTAATGGGTTATGATCAGTAAAAACCACCAGAGGTCCCACAGATGAACCCACATAACTTCAAAGTGTTGCAAAGCCCAAATGAGAGCCAGTGCTTCCTTCTCAAAACACAGAATAATTAAGTTGGTAAGCACTAAACTTTCTAAAAAAAGAATCCAACTGGGTGATCAATGCCATCTTCAGAAAGCTTTAGCAACATCTTTTGCTTTTAAAGACGTACACTCATTCTTCCAGTGACCAAACGCTTGGCAATAATTACACTGGTTTTCTCTGTCTTTCTCTCCAACAGAGAAACTACGTAGTCGATCAGATGAAGCACGCACAATTTTAGAAGACCTGCTAGGATCATAAGATTCTTTCTGAACACTCTCCAAAAGAGGTTTTATGAATCAGAAAAAAAAAAAAAATCATCAGCCATAATGGCTGCCTCATATGCGGTGGCGGGTTTTTTCCTCACTGATATATGTTGCTACTCTTTGTGAAACTGAGTTTTTAAACTGTTCAAGCAACATCAAGTCCTTCAAATTATCTAACGTCTTCACATCAGAAGCAGTACACCAACGACTGAAGTAAACTGAAATATCATGTACAAAACTCAACATGCGTTTGGCTATCTTCTTTTTTCCAGGACCTAAATTTTTGCCTGTAGGCCTCTGGAACCAATTCATATGCCCTCAACACTGCATTCTTAACGGTCAAATAATCATTAGCATCTTCTACACTAAGAGATGCATACGCTTCTTGAGCTTTGCCTGTAAAACAGACTGCAACATAAGTGTACGTTCCTCATCAGGCCACTTTCTTGCATCTGCCACACGCTCAAACAACAAAAAGAAGCGTTCAACATATTTCTCGTCAAACCTAGGGATCAATCTCATATTAGTCACTACATCAAATTTACACGAAGTCGAGTCACGGTCTACACCTCCCATTACCCCAAGTTTTCCTCCTCGCAATAAGTTTGTCAGGGGGACCACCAATGTAGAAAAATTCCTACAAAAACAACAATAAAACCCTACCATGCCAAGAAACCGCGTTCAACAAACTTTCAGATGGAGCACTAATAAACTCCCCAATTTTTGAGGCCATGGTCAAACAACAAATTGGCTACTTAATTTTTCCAAACATATTTGAGGGCTAGAATTTGGATAAGCAATTCCCTCTAACTAAACTTCAAAACTACATAAACTCATCCCTAATCTTCATACAGTTACTTGCAGTGGGTTCTTATACACCATAAACCAGTGTTTGCAATAGCAACCGATTAAAGGGTCACTACCACAAAACACGGATGTGTTCCCGAGACAACTGCTCTGACTGCTTTCACCGTACAAAAAAAATAAACTAAAATAAAAAAGATCAGAGTATCCCGTTAAGGATACCCCGCTAAGCCTAACCAGGGAAAAGCAAATCCAATAATAAACTTCCCCTCTAAATATACAAAGAGTAGCCAATAGTTACCAAACATGAACTCCCACAGAGCAACAAAACAAACAAACCAACCACTATATCCTCCAGAATTTGTAGAACCAAATATTAAACATTACCAAAAGAGCAAACAGAAATATTAATTTAACAAATCAATCATCAAATCAATAAAACTGAGTGATATTTTTACCAAACAAATCACTTAAATTTAAAGAACGAGCCCCCACATTTGTCACGACTGGCTCAAAGCCGTGACAAATGGGAAGGAGGACATAGTCAGGTTGGTATGTTGCAACGAAGATATTTATTAATATAAATAAAGAACATAAATTAAGAAATCAACAAACCAAAACACGATTCCTTCAAACAAACGAATGCTCCAAGCATCCAACAGAACCGAGTTAAACTAATCATAACCTCAAAATAGCCAAAGCAAAACCAAACAACCGGGAGTTCACGCTCCACACCAAACAGAGCTGACACTATATAGGGAAGGAACAGGTGGACACAATTCCGTTGACGAGCCTTCCAGCCACACCCACTGACCGGTCTTAGTGGAAGTAACGAGGGACTCATCACATATGCACGCTCTTAAGGCTGTGCAATTGGGCAATTAGTTGAAAGGGGTGTGTTAAAAAAAATAGCAGTGTCTACCTTTGACTGTACAAACTCAAAACTATTTTGTACAAACTTTTTTTTCTGGGATTTAGCAATCCTGTGAATCACTAAACTAATATTTAGTTGTATGACCACAGTTTTTTAAAACTGCTTGACATCTGTGTGGCATGGAGTCAACCAACTTGTGGCACCTCTCAGCTGTTATTCCACTCCATGATTCTTTAACAACATTCCACAATTCATTCACATTTCTTGGTTTTGCTTCAGAAACAGCATTTTTGATATCACCCCACAAGTTCTCAATTGGATTAAGGTCTGGAGATTGGGCTGGCCACTCCATAACATTAATTTTGTTGGTTTGGAACCAAGACTTTGCCCGTTTACTAGTGTGTTTTGGGTCATTGTCTTGTTGAAACAACCATTTCAAGGGCATGTCCTCTTCAGCATAGGGCAACATGACCTCTTCAAGTATTTTAACATATGCAAACTGATCCATGATCCCTGGTATGCGATAAATAGGCCCAACACCATAGTAGGAGAAACATGCCCATATCATGATGCTTGCACCTCCATGCTTCACTGTCTTCACTGTGTACTGTGGCTTGAATTCAGAGTTTGGGGGTCGTCTCACAAACTGCCTGTGGCCCTTGGACCCAAAAAGAACAATTTTACTCTCATCAGTCCACAAAATGTTCCTCCATTTCTCTTTAGGCCAGTTGAGGTGTTCTTTGGCAAATTGTAACCTCTTCTGCACATGCCTTTTTTTAACAGAGGGACTTTGCGGGGGATTCTTGAAAATAGATTAGCTTCACACAGACGTCTTCTAACTGTCACAGTACTTACAGGTAACTCCAGACTGTCTTTGATCATCCTGGAGGTGATCATTGGCTGAGCCTTTGCCATTCTGGTTATTCTTCTATCCATTTTGATGGTTGCTTTCCGTTTTCTTCCACGTCTCTCTGGTTTTGCTCTCCATTTTAAGGCATTGGAGATCATTTTAGCTGAACAGCCTATCATTTTTTGCACCTCTTTATAGGTTTTCCCCTCTCTAATCAACTTTTTAATCAAAGTACGCTGTTCTTCTTAACAATGTCTTGAACGACCCATTTTCCTCAGCTTTCAAATGCATGTTCAACAAGTGTTGGCTTCATCCTTAAATAGGGGCCACCTGATTCACACCTGTTTCTTCACAAAATTGATGACCTCAGTGATTGAATGCCACACTGCTATTTTTTTGAACACACCCCTTTCAACTAATTCAACTAATTGCCCAATTGCACAGCCTTAAGAGCGTGCATATCATGAATGCTGGGTCTCATTTGTTTTCTGAGAATCTACTGAACCTACTGGTAACTTGTTTGCCACGTAGCAATAAAAAAATATACGAAAAACCTTGATTATTCTGGTTAGTCACATTGTACTGCTATTATTTTGAACAATACTGTATATATTTAGATATATTTTTGTGGCAGTGTGAACTGGCCATAATGCTGTATGATAGGTGTGAGATTCATTAAACTTGATTTGCTATGATACATCTGTTCATAAGCTATTGCATATTATTTTCAATGAATTTTTTGTAGTGGTTTGGTTAAGGGTGTGATTAGCTGAAGATTATTGTGGGATCTTGTGATTAGTTGATGAATGTGTGCATTGTTAATGATAATATTTAAATGCAATGTACTGAGTGCCTACTAAGACTTGCATGTTGTGCTTAATGTTTTGACCCTGGATGCTTACAGAAGGGTATAGATATTTCAATATATGGAAATGTATTTATTATTAATATATCTCAATCTATGTGCTTCTGTATGGGCTGAATGCTTTCATTCATATTTCACTGTATATCCTGTTTTTATTAATAATCTGGGTGTATTACTGTTCATATTTGCTTGTTAATAAATTAACTGAATTCATTTCGAGTATGTATTCATCATTCACAGCTGCTGAAACATCCTTTAAATTAGTTTGGGCATATGAGGACATAAATTAGGTTCAAGTGCTGCATGTCCGCCCATAGAATAATTATTTAAAAAAATGACCAACTGATTACCAGCACACGACCACCGATCCGCGACGTTGCCACGACGTCGCAGTTACTTACTGGCAACGTCACAAAGTTACGTTGTGGCGACGTATACGCACCTTTCACTTTTCCGGTTGCACTACGTCGCCACGACGAAACTTTGGTCACCAGATTACGTCGCAGTTACGTAACAGTTACGTAATGTTTTTTTTTTTTTTTTTTTTTTTTTTTATTATTATTGCAAAAAGGGTACAATTCACATGTGATTAGCCATAATATACAAAAAAACATAGAGATAAACAAAAAATAAATAAATAAATTAAAGTAGCCAGGGGAAGCTTACAGATCATTACAAAGTGAAGGAAGACCATATGCTGATAGTTTTAACAGCCTTTTTGTTGTTTGAGCCAGAAATCAGATTAATATAATGTTCAACTTCATGGATAAAGAGTACAAAACAAGGTTTTTTAGAGCTGAATTTACATTTATGAATGTGAAATTTTGCCAAAAGTATTAATAAATTTATAATGAAGTACGTTTTTTCTTTACTTTGACTTTTATAAAAACAAAAAATAAAATCCTTCCACAATAAGGCAAAGTCTTTAAAAATATGGTCAATGATGAATCTGCTGAGCTTTTGCCAAAATGTTCTAGTGTGTGGGCAATACCAAAATAGGTGCAAAACTGTTTCGGGATGGTCTTCACAAAAAGAACAGTTTGCATTGATGTCCCTTTTAAATTTAATCATGTAATGATTAGCAGGGTAATATCTGTGAATTATTCTGAAAGATACTTCTTTCACCTTATTTACTAATAAATACCTGTGAGGAATCATCCAAACCTTTTTCCAGTCAATGTCATTTACAAAACGGTTCCAGTAAAAAGTAACATTTGGAATAGAAACAATCTCTTTCTGAAATAATGCACGAATGTGCTTATTATTATGTGGAATATGGGAAAAACAGATTCTTCCAACTGGTGAGTCAGCCACATCAGGGAGGGAGACAGAAGTAGGTGAAAGTCTGCTAGTATACTTAAAAAGCATGATTGTGCCTGATGGAATGGCGTCAAATACGATTGCGAATTCTTTCAGCGTAACAGGAATGTTATATGCTGATAGAAATTCTCTATAGGAGAAAAGTCGCCCTTCTGCATTAAATAACTGGTCCACCAGCAGAATCTGATTACGTACCCAACTCTCAAAATAAAAAGACTTGTTCTTATATAAAATATCTCTGTTATTCCAAATTAGATACCTGTGGGGTGAGAAATTATGCTTGTAAATAAGAGACCAAGCTAAAAGGACCTGCTTATGAAAAGTGGACAGTTTTACAGGAAGTTTTTCTACATTGTAGTTACAATTAAAAATAAAGTCCAGACCACCAAAACGAGAGAATATATAATGGGGAATAAAATTCCAAATCATGGGTTTTTAAGAAAATGCTTAGCCCAATTAATCTTAAATGTATTATTTAGAGTATTGAAGTCCAAAAAATTTAGCCCACCAGATTCATATTTATTCATAACAACACTTTTTTTGATATAGTGGATACGATTTTTCCAGATGAAGTCAAAAAGCATTTTATCAATGTCTTTACAGATTTTATTGTCCAAATGTAGAGAGAGAGCTGCATATGTAAGCCGTGATATCCCTTCAGCCTTGGTAAGCAACACTCTGCCTTTTAAAGACAAGTCCCTTTGCAACCACTGGTTCAGTTTGTTCTGAGTTTTTTTAATGATTGGAGAAAAATTTAACTGAGATCTAATTTTCTGATCTTTAGAGATAATAATACCCAAGTATGTTACTTCTTTTTTGATCGGAATGTTGCAAATAGTTTGTATATCACAGTCTTTTAAAGGCAGCAGCTCACATTTATTAATATTTAGGCATAAACCAGAGGCCTCTGAAAACTGGTTTATTACTCGAATGATGACAGGTATCTGGCTTGCATTTTTAAAAAAGATTGTGGTATCGTCAGCAAGCTGACTAATGACGATATCCCTACCCGCAATAGAGATTCCTTGTATAGCACTATTACATACATAAGTTGTGAGAATCTGTGTACAAAGTAGAAACAAATAAGGGGAAATTAGGCATCCCTGACGAATGCCCCGTTCCAGATTAAATCTAGGGGAAGTTCCATTTTTCAGTTTTATAGAGCTATTGCCATTAGCATATAAGGTTTTAATTGCTTTGCTGAAAAAGTCCCCAAAACCAAATTTCTCTAAAGATAGAAAAATAAATTGATGTTCTATTGTATCAAACGCCTTGTAGAAGTCTAAGAGGAGGATGAAGCCATCTTCAGATATTAGGTCAGAGTAGTCAAGAATATCTAATACTAGTCTAATATTATTAGAGATATGCCTGTTTCTCATAAAGCCTGATTGTGTCTCATCTATAATAGTTTCAAGAGTTTCTTTAATTCTATTGGCAAATATTGACGCCATTATTTTGTAATCATTGTTTAGCAGACAAATGGGTCTCCAGCTGTCAATAAAGAGCGGATCTTTCCTAGGCTTGGGAATCAGTGTGACTAGCCCTTGAGTGAGGCTAGGAGGAAGGGAATTATTCTCTATACTCTCCATAAAAACCTGTAATAAAAAAGGGGCCAAAAGTTCTGAGAATGCCTTGTAAAATTCACTGAATCATTGACTCAACTGGTGGCAGTAAGGACCTGTTTTTATACATTCTATGGTAAAGACCTACAAAAATAAACAATTTGTTCACTTTTTGTGAAACGAAAGTATCAGATTAATTTGATAATTAAACTAGCATTAAAAAGCATGCATGTGAAAAACACCATTAACACCAATAATGAACAGATGACAGAATCTACAAGCCTGCCACTTGAGGGAGAAAAGGGGAAATTATTAATATCACATAATGTTACATTGAAAACATGATTTCGGCAGCCTCGGTCTAATTAACGTTAAACTTTATACAGCGGTTTAACGTTATATTCAAGTTCACAGGATGTCTAGCATGAGCATCATCAAGCTCGAGCGGCAGGCATTCAAACAAACTAATTAACGTTACTACGGTTAAAAATTGAATAATAAGAAAGTGAATACTGTATAGTTTATAGTGTTAAATTTCAAATAATTTGAAACAGGTAAGGTTAAATATTCGATTTTAACAGTTAACGTTACCCTAGACCACCTCTGAGACTGCTTTTGAGCTAATTAACCAAACAGAGCATTTATTTATAAAATTGAAAGAGAAAACCTACAAAAATACAAAACACTACTCCTCTTTGATGGCATTTAACGTTATATCAGTTAAAATCTATGAATAAAAGTAGATTTATAGCGCTTACCTTTCCTCCGTGTCCGTCCGCTGGAAGGTGACCGTTACAAAATGACGGGCACGCGCACTTCGCGCACTTCACTCAGAAAGTGATGTGCGCTGCTAGTAGGGGGGGGTGAAATCATAGACAGTAAAAGAAATGGACACAGCGACCCCATTGGAACTCAATTGAGACAAATGAAGCCCAGTTTTAGCGTTTTTTAGCACTTCCGTTTCTGCCACGCAGACTCAAACGAAGCTTGACGACGTCAGCAACCTGTCTGACAGATGTAAATCTTCTAAGTGGCTGTGCGTGAAAACTGCCATCGTTAATCTTGCAGAGACGGCGAGCTTGAGCGGGGAGTTCTTTGGCGTGAATGAGCAGGAGTAAGTATTCTGATTAATTATTTTGTATAGTATAAAGAGCCCTTTATACATTGTCGTGTATCTTTAGAAATAAATAATGGACAAACGGAGTCTTTAAACGCCTCAGATGTAAAGTTATTCGCTGTCAAAGTGACGCCAAAATGAAGAGCACGCGCTCCCATATAGCAGAGCAGAGAGAGGCTGTGCACAGACAATCACTGATCAGAGCGAGAGCGTCGCGAAATGTCACAAAAGGAGGAGTGTTTTTGGTTGCCAGGGCAAGACAACCCTGCATAGATTACCAAAGAAAAAACAGCATTAAGGGACCACTGGACGGAGTTTATTTTTACAGAGCATCAACAAGGTTGTGCAAGTGTTTGTGTTTGTTCCCTGCATTTCGAAGATGCTTGTTTTACAAACAAGGCCCAGTTTGACGACGGATTTGCAATTAATAATTGTTTATTTCTTAAGGATGATGCAATCCCAACGAAAAAGGGTCACGATCGTGTGTTGGAACTAGAGGTCTTCTTGCCCGAACCCGACAGAGACCCGTAATGTACTACACCGAACCGACCTGGACCCGTCTATTATTTCAAAAGCTGGACCCGGACCCATGTAGATCCGAGAAATGCCTACCCGGACCCGACCCGGACCCGTATATTACTTGATATCTGGACCCGAACCCGCCGGGAAGACACAGACCCGACTGGACCCGACGTTGACATATTCCACCTTAAATTGCTATTACAAGTCAATAAACCTGTTGCGAAGAATACAGCTTTTTGTCTTACCTAATTTAAAGAGCCGTGGTCTCTCTTCCTTGTACCTGACTGCCTATGATGCATTACAATCCTCCGACAAGAAAGTTATTCATGTTATTCCTCTCATTATTCCAAGTCCAAGCTGAATCCACTCATTATTTCAGCTTCAGAAGTCCACTTGATGTCACGGTGACGGATGACAAATGCTACTGTGCACATGTACATCCTGACTCGAGTTAATTCGCATAATAACTTACACTGTTTGCCTTTTGAACTATAATAACGATCGCTCGTGCAATGCCATGGCCGCTGACATTATTTATTTACTATCATCTGATCTCTGTCTGTGCTCTCTGCTCAGCATCGAGTCTGAATCTGAACCACTAAAACTTCAAGATTAAACGGTTCATTTATAATATTATAAAAATGGGAGAAAATGTAAACGCGGTTTGGCGGTCGAAGTGTCCCTCACTGCTTGCCATAGAAACATGACTGCACATGCGTGCTAGCTTTATCAACCTAAAATGCCTTAACGCAATTTGAGCGTAATAGAAAACATTCATGTGACAGTTCACCTCAGATTGTGTTGCTGATTTGAAATAAATTAAACATGAGTGTGTCAAGTCTGCAAGCATTACCGTTTGTGCACTCAAATTGCGAACCCGTATGTACTGCATGTACTCGATGGCGCCGCGCATGGCTGCTACAGTGCTTGGCTGCTACAGTGCTTGGCTCTCCAGTGTGTGTACTGTTTTTGTTCGTTTTTCCTGTTTTTTGTTTAACAAACACTATCAGTTTCACCAGGGATGAACTGCTGAACATTCGGCAGAACACACCACAAGATCTTTTACCAGATTTTAATTATTCAGACGTTTTACTGAACGTTGTTATCGGAGGAGCGGCGGCGCTGATCAAGCGCTTCAGGACGCGCAGACGGGGGAAGCGAGCGGGAGCGCTCGTCAGACTCAGGAAGCACGGATTTCGAACGCCGTTGCCTAGCATCCATCTGGCAAATCTCCGCTCTCTACCTAACAAAACAGACGAACTCCTTTTGCTCTCTCGGACAAATAAGGATTTCTCTCACTCTGCTGCTCTGTGTTTCACGGAAACCTGGCTGAATGACGCCATACCGGACAGCGCGCTCCATCTGCCGGGCTTTCAGCTGTTCAGAGCGGATCGCGAATCAGAGTCTACTCGGAAAACGCGCGGCGGCGGGACATGCTTTTACATCAATGAGCGATGGTGTAGAGATGTAACTGTGTTAAAGAAGATGTGCTGTCCTGATCTAGAAATGCAGTTTGTCAACTGCAAGCCGTTCTATTCGCCGCGGGAGTTTCACTCGTTCATTCTGGTCAGTGTTTACATCCATCCGCAAGCGCACGTGAGCTCAGCTTTACAGAAACTCGCTGATCAGATCACAGAGACAGAACAACAACACCCGGACTCTGTTTAAATCATTCTTGGGGACTTTAATAAAGCCAATCTTTCCCGTGAACTGCCAAAATACAGACAGCATGTTACATGTCCCACCAGAGACAGTAATATATTGGATCACTGCTACACCACAATAAAGGATGCATATCACTCTGTTCCACGAGCTGCTTTGGGAAATTCTGTTCACTGTCTGATTCATCTTATACCATCCTACAAACAGAAACTTAAATCTGCTAAACCTGTAGTAAGGACTGTGAAGAGATGGACCAGCGAAACGGAGCAGGATTTACAATCTTGTTTTGACCTCACTGATTGGAGTGTTTTTGAAGCTGCTACCACCGATCTGGACGAACTCACAGAGACTGTAACATCCTATATTAGTTTCTGTGAGGATGTTTGCATTCCTACCAGGACTTATTTAACATTCAACAACGATAAGCCATGGTTTACAGTAAAACTCAGACATCTTCGTCAGGCCAAAGAGGATGCATACAGAAATGGGGACAGGGTCTTGTACAATCAGGCCAGGAACACACTGAACAAAGAGATCATAGCGGCTAAAAAGACCTACGCTAAAAAGTTGGAAGACCAGTTTTCTTCCAACGACTCAACTTCAGTTTGGAGAGGACTGAGGGCCATCACAAACTACAAGACACCATCCCCTTGCACTGAGGCTAATCAACGGCTTGCTAACGACCTGAATGAGTTTTATTGCAGATTTGAAACCCCCAACACCCATTCTGACCATCTCCCTGCACAACCATTAACACCTCCTGCAATCCCCCGTTCCACACCTACTGCTCTTCAAATCTGTGAAGATGATGTGTGCCAGGTCTTCAAGAAGAACAAAAGAAGAAAAGCACCAGGCCCAGATGGTGTTACACCAGCCTGTCTGAAAATCTGTGCTGACCAGCTGGCCCCCATCTTTTCACAGATCTTCAACAGATCCCTGGAGTTGTGTGAAGTACCTTCCTGCTTCAAACGCTCCACCATCATCCCCATCCCAAAGAAACCTAAGATAACAGGACTTAACGACTACAGGCCTGTGGCTCTAACATCTGTCTTCATGAAGTCGTTTGAAAAACTGGTTCTGGGTTATCTGAAGGACATCACTGGACCCTTACTGGACCCCCTGCAGTTTGCTTACCGAGCAAACAGTTCCGTGGATGATGCAATCAACATAGGATTGCACTTCATCCTGCAACATCTGGACAAAACAGGGACTTATGTGAGGATCCTGTTTGTGGACTTTAGTTCGGCTTTCAACACCATCATCCCAACAACCCTCCAGACCAAACTGACCCAGCTCTCTGTTCCTAGCTCTATCTGTCGGTGGATCACCAGCTTTCTGACAGACAGGCAACAGTTAGTGAGACTGGGGAAATTCACATCAAACAGCTGCTCCACCAACACTGGCGCCCCTCAGGGATGTGTTCTCTCCCCTCTGCTCTTCTCCCTTTACACCAACGACTGCACCTCTAAAGACCCCTCTGTCAAGCTCCTGAAGTTTGCAGATGACACTACAGTCATCGGCCTCATCCAGGACGGTGTTGAGTCTGCTTACAGACAAGAGGTTGAGCAGCTGGCTGTCTGGTGCAGTCTTAACAACCTGGAGCTGAACACGCTCAAAACAGTGGAGATGATCGTGGACTTTAGGAGAAACCCACCTGCACTTTCCCCACTCACCATCATGAACAGCCCTGTGACTGCAGTGGAGTCATTCAGATTCCTGGGAACCACCATCTCTCAGGACCTGAAGTGGGACAATCACATTGACTCCATTGTAAAAAAGGCCCAACAAAGGTTGTATTTCCTTCGCCAGCTGAGGAAGTTTAACTTGCCACAGGAGCTGCTGAAACAGTTCTACTCGGCCGTCATTGAGTCTGTACTGTGTACTTCTATAACTGTCTGGTTTGGCTCAGCAACAAAATCGGACATCAGAAGACTACAGAGAACTGTTCGGACTGCTGAAAGGATTATTGGTGCTCCCCTGCCCACCCTTCAAGAACTGTATACATCCAGAGTGAGGAAAAGGGCTCATAAAATCACTCTGGATCCCTCACATCCAAGTCACCCCATCTTTGAACTTTTGCCATCTGGCCGGCGTCTCAGAGCCGCAAATACCAGAACAGCAAGGCACAAAAACAGTTTCTTCCCCCAGGCAATCTACCTCATGAACAGTTAAATGCTTATGCAAACAAAATTGCAACATCCTTATATTTATTTGTTACCCCTCCATCCTAGTAAATCCCTGCATCTTTTTCAATCCTATCCCATTATCATTTATAGCACAATTGTTTATACACTTATTTATTTGGCTACATTTTTTTTTTTTTTGTCTGTGTGTTGGTGTCTCTGTGTACTGGAAGCTTATGTCACTAAAACAAATTCCTTGTATGCGCAAACATACTTGGCAATAAAGCTCTTTCTGATTCTGATTCTGATTGTATTAACTCTTGAGTCTGCGAGCGAGAGAGAGAAAGATCACTTTTTTTGGCTCACTCTTTTCTTTTCCTAATTTTACAAGTTGCAAGTTACAAAAAACACAAGCAGTCTTTGATAACGGCCGGATGTTCTTCGAGTCATATGACTCCGATCGGCGATCGCACGGGTATTACACACAATGTTAAACAGACCCGGGACCCGAGGTGATAGATTCGGACACGACCCGGACCCGGCTGATGATTTAAAATATAGACCCGAACCCGTACGGGTCCCGGGTCGGGTCCGGGGTCGACGGGTCTCGGGTGCACTGTGAAGACCTCTAGTTGGAGCTGCAGGCGGTGAGTAAAACTGCTTCAAATATCTCTGCCTCCTTGTTAGTGCGTCCCCTCCCATCAGAGACCCGGGTTCGAGCCCCGCTCGGAGCGAGTCGTTGCTGCTGCTGCTCTCATTCAGTTTCAGCCTCGGGATCTGATTCTGGATCATAAATAAATGGCTGAATCTGACTGTTAGCCATGGTTTATTTTGGATCATGGTTTTTTCCTCAAGGCAATGTCAGAGCCGTTAAATATGTTTTTCAAAGGCTCTGGGTAATGTCACAGCTTCCAAACGCTCTTGACGCAAAAGCCTACTGGCGCTCGTGATTCTTTAGCTCCGCCCACACGTCACGCCTCTAGGCGCTAGTGTTTTTCCGGGAAAAATCGGTACAGACTATCTTTCTCTTATGAATATAATAAAACTAAAGACTTTTTGGAGTTATGAAGGATGTAGTACTACCCTGCTAACACACGACGTAACAGTTACGTAACGTACTGGTAATTTTTGGTAATTCCATGACTTACCAATTGACAACGTAACTACGACGTCGCATGCCCGTAATTTTATTACCATCACATTACCAACTCACAACGTCGTCAGTACGTCCTTCCAACGTGACCAGATAACCAAGAACGTCCCAGATAGGTCCTCTATTGGTAATATATTGGTAACTTCATGACTTACTGGCAACGTAACTACAACGTCGTATGCACGTAATATCATTACCATATATTTTTTTTACGTTCTTTATATGCTCTCTGAGTATAGAGCCATTTAAAAGGTGTAATTAAACTTCAGACTCAAGATTAAACGTTCCTTAAAGATAAAATATGTTTCTTTTCACCAAGTCAGAATATGGACATGCTTTTAATATATAGTGACGTGACATACAGGCGCGCGCTTCCGCAACTGACGCACCGCGCGCACAGTATTGACAAGAAAAGAGTTGTGAAACTTTCTATCTCGTAAGGAGTTATGAACGTGAAATAGTGACACAGACTGTCTACACCATCTCATCTGCAGCAGAGATTGTTGTATCAGAAGGACAGCGAGTTTGTTTGACGCACTTTTCACTTCAACTGTGTCTGACAGGAGAATTAGCTTTCTGAGGTGAGTTTTACAATTTATAATAAATAAGTTGGTTGATAAAATGTATAAAACAAAGTTAAAACAAAAGTCTAACGTCGCTAAAACCTTTTTTTATTATTTTATTGTTTTTATTAGCCTTCTAGCCGTTGAGTTACCATGGCAACCGCGTACACATCAGCTGCTGGAGAGGAGAGGACCAATGGGCAAGGAACTCGACCGGAAGTTGAAGTCGGGTGGGGGCTGCCATCTTTTAGCAGAACTTCACTTGCGTTAGCATTCCCATTGACTCCCATTCATTTTGGCGTTACTTTGACAGCGAATAACTTTACATCTGAGGCGTTTAAAGACTCTGTTTGTCCATTATTTATTTCTAAAGATATACGACAAGGTATAAAGGGCTCCATTACCTTCTATGTTACATTATGGCCCCGTATAAACAGTTTTTGTAAAAAATAGGCTAACGATTGCGTCATAACCACTCGGCTCTCTGTCGCATTACCGTACAGACAAGTGGAGAAGCTCGCAGGCAATTAACTTAATATGGCGTACTGGCGTTACATTTTAAAATACTATACAAAATAATTAATCAGAATACTTACTCCTGCTCACTCACGACAAAGAACTCCCCGCTCAAGCTCGCCGTCTCTGCAAGATTAACGATGGCAGTTTGCACGCACAGCCACTTAGAAGATTTACATCTGGCAGACAGGTTGCTGACGTCGTCAAGCTTCGTTTGAGTCTGCGCGTCAGAAACGGAAGTGCTAAAAAACGCTAAAACTGGGATTCATTCGTCTCAATTGAGTTCAAATGGGGTCGCTGTGTCCATTTCTTTTACTGTCTATGGAGAGGACTCGTCTGACATTTTCTCTGTTTCTCGTCAGTTATACCAAAGAAAAGGCCAACAACTGCGACAGATTTGTTAAGTAACACGTTAATATCATCCACAGTCTACTTTAAGTACTTTTTGTTAATATTTATACCTCTGCGATTATGGTATTTTTCCTGAAATGTCTGCTATCAAGTATTACGCTAGCATAGAAACATAATTAACGTTATAGCATATTAGATTTGAGCCCTTATTAATGAAAGTTTGGCCTTTTAATTACATCTTATGCCTAAAGGATCGGTTTTGATCGTTTTGTAAATGTTTTTGATGGTAATTTGTCAATAGATAAATGAAATAAAGTTAAGCTAATTAATTTAACCTAAAAATCTGCATTGTAGAGTCTATCAGTGACGTCACTCGTGGTCTAAAATGGGCTGAAACTATTTCAAACCACTGTTTCAAGCTTGTTCTGATTTATCATTGTAAACAAATATTGATAAAAAAAATTGTACAGTGATTTCAGGAGTGTCTTAAAAACCCTCTAAAACAGAGGAGAAGTTCCAAGAAAATGTCTAACGGGAGCTGCTGACAGAGATAGAAAACACAGGTGATGCTACAAAGCTTATTAAATAACTTCATATTTATTTTTTACAATATATCGTCATGCATCTGTAAAATCTAAACATGTGAATTCTGGTATCTAAAGATTTTTGTATGTTTTCCATATTGCTATTTTTCTTTTCTGCATTTCCCCTATTCTCTAGTTTGTTTATTTCTAATAAGGAGCTGGAGGCCGTGAAGATACAGATCCATGATATTGTGGAGAAGCAGGCCCAGCTGAGCGAGTGGAGAGCTGTGCTGGAAATATTCAGGGGTTGATGCTCATAAGTCCAGGGTAAGTATACAGCTAACCCTACTACCACCTCTACTCTGTGTAGTTCTCTGCAAAGGCCCGGTGTACCCAGGATGCGATCTTCCCAGATGTCCTTCACCCTATTTCATAGTGTAAGACATGATCCAGGCCCTGGGCGAAGACCTCTCTCCATCCGCCGCCTCCGGTCTTCAGGATCTCCACCAGAACCCGATTCGCTCCACTTCGCGAGACAGAACAAAACGCTGTGATCATCAGAGACTCCATCGTCCGGCACGTTTGCGCTATGTTAGCTGAAGGTAAAGTCCACACTGAATACTTCCCTGGTGCTCATGTTCTTGATATTTCTGCACAGATTCCCGTGATCCTGAAGAGTGAGGTGGGCATCAGAGCGGACGGAGACGCTGAAGAGGGACTTCAGGAGCCTGATCAAGACAGTGCGCAGCATATCGCCTGCATGATGATAATAGTGTCAGGACCACTTCCCACGTATAGATGAGGACATGAAAGGTTCAGCAGACTTTTTGCTTTAAACGAATGGTTATAGTCATGGTGTAAAGAACAGAAACTGCCTTTTGTTAATAATTGGAATCTTTTCTGGGAGCTAGGCTTTTTAGATCTCCTGTTGGACAACATCTCCAGGACACTTCGCTCCATATGACTAGTAAGCCAATTCTCAAATAACTGTTATGATGAATTTTGTTCTACACGCTCAAATAGAAGTACTTCTACAATAAAGATTGTGTTTGTTCCAGTGTTAATTTTGACAGCCATTTTTGATTTAGCATTAGTCTAAACTCCACCAAACTACTGTTATAAGCATGAGCCCTGTCAGACTGGTCGTGGCGGAGGTGTTGCAACAATATATAGTGATATTCTCAATGTTACCCAGAAAACAGGATACAGGTTTAACTCTTTCGAAATACTTCTGCTTAATTTCAGACTGTCAGACATGCAAAAGAAATCTAATGTATCTCTTGCTCTGGCTACTAGGGGTGTGATGAGACACTTATCCCACAAGATGAGACGAAACACGAGACTGGGTTCATGAGAGCGAGACGATATATATATATATATATTTTTTTTTTTAAGAAATCCTCAATGATAAAATAAATATTTCATTTTTCTCTACTCCTTTTTCGTAGTACATACATTTTCACATCAATTTATTAAACATTAAAAAAAAAACATATTTAGGGCCCTAATTTTTTCCCCAGCATATTATTTTTTATTATTATTGTTAACAAATTCTGTATTTTAGCATGTCTAACTATTTGAATGCATAACACAACTTAATTTATTCATTTTATTTTTTCTTAAAGGTAGCCTTACTGACATAGATATAATACCTCAAAGTGTAATTACTGACCACTTCCTTGTATCGTGCATGCTGCATATTAGTGATATTAACTATATTTCCAAAATGAGCATTATGAGTTTAAGAGCCTTACATTACATTTATAACAATCATTGTTAATGTTTGAATTGTATTTCAGGGCAGTTTGTGAAAAGAGATAATCAAGAGAAGTCAGTTCCAGATCCACCCTCCACACCAGACCTCTCTCTCACGAGGATTGCTGTCTACTAGCATATTGTGTTCTTCAGCTCTTCAGACTTCGGTGGATGCAGAAATTACTCAGGGACATGAACACTAGAATATTGCAAGAATAGAGAAAGTAAGAATTACTTAAGATTTTAGAATTTAATGTTAATTGCTTAAACATATACAGTATTGTTCAAAATAATAGCAGTACAATGTGACTAACCAGAATAATCAAGGTTTTTAGTATATTTTTTATTGCTACGTGGCAAACAAGTTACCAGTAGGTTCAGTAGATTGTCAGAAAACAAACAAGACCCAGCATTCATGATATGCACGCTCTTAAGGCTGTGCAATTGGGCAATTAGTTGAATTAGTTGAAAGGGGTGTGTTCAAAAAAATAGCAGTGTCTACCTTTGACTGTACAAACTCAAAACTATTTTGTACAAACATTTTTTTTTAGCAATCCTGTGAATCACTAAACTAATATTTAGTTGTATGACCACAGTTTTTTAAAACTGCTTGACATCTGTGTGGCATGGAGTCAACCAACTTGTGGCACCTCTCAGCTGTTATTCCACTCCATGATTCTTTAACAACATTCCACAATTCAGTCACATTTCTTGGTTTTGCTTCAGAAACAGCATTTTTGATATCACCCCACAAGTTCTCAATTGGATTAAGGTCTGGAGATTGGGCTGGCCACTCCATAACATTAATTTTGTTGGTTTGGAACCAAGACTTTGCCCGTTTACTAGTGTGTTTTGGGTCATTGTCTTGTTGAAACAACCATTTCAAGGGCATGTCCTCTTCAGCATAGGGCAACATGACCTCTTCAAGTATTTTAACATATGCAAACTGATCCATGATCCCTGGTATGCGATAAATAGGCCCAACACCATAGTAGGAGAAACATGCCCATATCATGATGCTTGCACCTCCATGCTTCACTGTCTTCACTGTGTACTGTGGCTTGAATTCAGAGTTTGGGGGTCGTCTCACAAACTGCCTGTGGCCCTTGGACCCAAAAAGAACAATTTTACTCTCATCAGTCCACAAAATGTTCCTCCATTTCTCTTTAGGCCAGTTGATGTGTTCTTTGGCAAATTGTAACCTCTTCTGCACATGCCTTTTTTTTTAACAGAGGGACTTTGCGGGGGATTCTTGAAAATAGATTAGCTTCACACAGACGTCTTCTAACTGTCACAGTACTTACAGGTAACTCCAGACTGTCTTTGATCATCCTGGAGGTGATCATTGGCTGAGCCTTTGCCATTCTGGTTATTCTTCTATCCATTTTGATGGTTGTCTTCCGTTTTCTTCCACGTCTCTCTGGTTTTGCTCTCCATTTTAAGGCATTGGAGATCATTTTAGCTGGAAAAACCTTGATTATTCTGGTTAGTCACATTGTACTGCTATTATTTTGAACAATACTGTATATATATATATACACACACACAAATTTATTTTGTCCTCTCCATCACACACCTGACTGAAAAGCTCATTATGCAGCTTATTATGCGGGTCTTTGTCTTCTAAGGTGTAAATCACAATATAATGCATGCAGGTTCATGCCCTCTCGCATAGACCCTTTTTACACAAAAAGTGTCTTAGAAAATTTAAATCAATATATTGTTTTATGTGAGTGAGTAAACAAGATGATTTTACCATAAATTAGATTCTAGGCTACAAGATCCAGTTCTCAAAAGTCCCGTGAACCAATGTTCTGTATGTGTTTTATGGCCTTATTCCAGTGATTTAAAATGTTTAGTTTTTCACTAACCTCGCATAAACAATATTTTCTAAAAAACAATCATGTACATTCATGCTGCACATATTATTATAGCCCAGTTTGTACTGATTACAGTGATTATAGACTTTAGCCATTTAGATGTTTATCGGATAAGGCAGAGATATTACTTATTGGACCAAAAAACACTACATAGACTCTAGTAGACTACAGTTTGCAACTAGACGGATGTATTGGTACTTCCTCTACGGTCAAAAAATCTAAATATTTTAGCTCCTGCTTCACTTTTGTGAAAAAAAACATTTTCAATTTTTAAAGCATAAGTGTTCATTGAATCGATTGTAAAATCGATTTTCCATGTCTAAAAAAAAAAGACGTTTCCTTTTTCAACGTCAAAAAGACGAACGTAAAGAGAGCGCTGGAAATGCACAATCAGCAATATTTATTTATTGGCATGAAGTTTCGTGCAGAATAACAAAAAGAAACAGGAGTGCAACTTTCTCAAAAAATTCCTGTCATATGCACATATACTGAAATTCACCTCTTATAAGATACTACAAAATATTGTAGAAACTTATTTTCTGTAAAGTTGCTTTGCAATGTATTGTAAAATGCGTTATACACATACGTATACTTGAATTGAATCAATTGGTTATGTAGCCTAATGATTCATAGAGCAGCAAACAGGTCAAGGTATCAACACTCAGAAGGCACATACTCTGAATGTGTTGGACAAATGAAAACAGGTCGCACAACATCAATTATATGTACTCGCACAAATGCTACCAAATTACATTTTGGGCGCATATGAAACCAAAATAGTTGCAAATTCGAGCCTTGATTCTTATTAATAATTATAAAATACTAGAAACTCTAATGAATCAGATTAAATTACTGAATTTTTAAGTGAATTAAGACATTTTAGTGTTATTACAGAATTTTTTTTTTGTTTTAAACCATTTTGAGATTTGCAGATTACATTTGTTGAAGATTTAGGAAGTTTTGTGTGTGTGTGTGTGTGTGTGTGTGTGTGTGTGTTTTTTTGTTTACAGAACAATAATGAAGTTTCACAGCATGTAGATGGAGGAGATTAATAAAATCATCAGAGATTTATTGCGGAGCACGTACAGAGGACAAGGTCTGCCATGATTGGTTTCTTGACTTCATATATCCCATGATTATTTCTTTTAAACACAAATATATTGTTATTTGCACGTCTCCTGATCTCTCACAGACATTGAGTATGTGGAGATACGCTCTGATGTGGATGAGAACACCTCCGCTGGCCTGAAAAGAAGGACCTATAACTATAGAGTGGTAATGGTCAAATGAGACACTGCTTTCAAAAAGCCGCTACATGCATTATGGGTTTCTCTAGAAAAATGCAGGGTATGTTTGTGCACTCTTACCTCTACATTGAAAAGTAATTTTTTTAAGGTCACTCTTAGAATCACCCATGGATTCCCATTAAATATATATAATAATTTATGCATATTTAATGAAAATATTATCTATGCAGTACACACACATTATCTGTTCACAGAGCTTTCGTTAGATTTTGGAGATAAGAAGAGGATGCTGACACTTCTTTCAGTCAAACCACACCTGGCTCGTGGTTTTATTGGTTGATAGATCAAACTGTTAGTAGGTCGGAGTGTGTAACTGCAAAATGAAAGCAAAGTTGTTTATTTTTATTAATTCCAATAAAATGCTTATAATATTACTGTGTGTTTGTATGGAGGTTCTTGCCTCTCTCATGATATGGTTGGCTCTGGCTGGGATCTTTAGTGGGACCTGAACTGTGGGATTCTGGCACCTAGACAGAGAGAATATAGAGTCTTTGGCACATGCACTTGCAAAGTATTTTAAAAAAAAAAGAAGAAGAAAATACAGCCAGCCTTTAAACAGGAAACTAAGGAGGATAGCTCTTCCTGTTCTCTTGATGTTGTACCTCTTCGGTTTCTGCTGGAGGTTTTAAAGGGGTTAGTTCAGCGAAAAATGAAAATTATGTCAATAATAAGTCACCCTCATGTCATTCCAAACCTGTAAGACCTCCGTTCATCTTCAGAACTCAGTTTAAGATATTTTAGATTTAGTCCGAGAGCTTTCAGTCCCTCCATTGAAGCTGTGTGTATACTGTCCATTAGAGGTCGACCGATATATTGCTCGGCCGATATATCGGGCCGATATTTGTCATTTTTTAATATATCTTTTAATATATTTTTAATATATATTTAGGGATGTCAATATTTGATCATTTCCATGATCGATCGTCGTTTAATCAAGTAATAACCTTAATGCTGCAAAATGCGTCTGCAGCGGTATTATTATTATGTGCAAAAGCCACTTGGAAAAAAAAGCTTTCTCACCTGAATTAAAGGGGTTTTAGTATTAATAAAATGCTAGTAGCAGGACTGTAAAATGAATAAATGTGATTATGATCGTTTGATAAAATGAAGAGAGCGCGCCATACGTTTGAGATCATTTTACTTTGCTGAATGTTTTCTGTCAAGGAGACCGCTGAATGCGCCTCTTTAAATGGTTTCGTGGTGCTCGTTGTTGTATTTTGAAACGCAACTGCAATGTTTTCAAATGACACAATAGTAGTGGTGCAACGGATCATCATTGATCCGTGATCCGTTCAGATCAATATCTTCTGTTCGGCATACGCGTGACCCGCGGATTGATTTATGAAAAAAAAAAGAAAAAAAGTTGCGCATGTTCAGTCCACACTCAGTGATAATACCGAGCGGAGGAGCTTGAACGCCCCGCGCATTTTGGCTTCCCTGTCAGATATACTGATGAAGGAAAGAGGTTAGAGTGAAAAGATTGTGCCAGATCTTTATGAACAGGAGAAGAAAAAAAGTTGTGGATGAACTATCCTGAGCATCCTCTGTTGCGCTGACGACAGACGGGTGGACGTCCAGGGGGACGGAGAGATATGTGACGATAACTGCTCACTTCATCACAGCAGACTGGGAGATGAGAAGTCCTTATTATTATGTTAAAAAGAATACATTACGCCATGTGCACTAAGTCCATACGAGGACGAGCGAGCGCGGGTTTGACTAGATGTATTTGGAGGTTATTGCTCACGTCTCGTTCTGCACATATCCAAATATTTCCATATTCGCAATGTATCTGAACAGGGCCGCGGGAAGTAATTTTGAAGAGGGGGTGCTGTGAATGTTTTTTTTTTTTTTTTTTTTTTTTTGACAAAAAACCTATGAGCCTATAGGCCTATTTAAAATACATTTTAAAAATAAATACCTTGAGATTTACTACTTTATTGTCATATACACTTCAGTGCACAGGGTCTGAAACACACAGACATCAGTTCTCAGATATGCGCAATGCCTTATTAATCTGAAGCAGAAGCAGAATCAGAAATAATAGTTTAATAATCGAAAGAAAACGAAATAATTACTTTCATTACAATTTCAGATAGCCTATACATACATGCAACTTATTTAGATACAACAAATAATATTACAACAAAATATAATATTAATCAAACTTCACAATAACGCTAAAACAATGCAATCGATTTGGGCAGCTGGCTTAATTGAGTCACTGCACGTTTATGTCACACGCAACTCTATTAACTCCAAAATCTTTTTACGCACACCACAAGGAAATAATCTCTGACTATTTAAGCAATTTGTTTATTGAACAGTTCTCCACATCCATTACGCAAAAAACACACGCACAGTATAAAGCTTTCTGTCTCTATCTCCAACATTTTTACACTAACCACAAGGAAATAATCTCCGACTATTTAAACGTTATTTAACAGTTCATCTCAACCATTACGCAAAGAACACACGAACGAAATAATACTCTCCATCTCCATCCCCACCACCTTCCAAAAATACTATAGTATACTACTTACAATTGCTTGGCTAGTCAAAGCTGTTCCCACACTTGTTGCCAAAAAAATAAATGTTACAATCGCGGCAGCACAATGCTCTTACCTGAGCTACATGCAGGCAGGGTGCCCTGTTTACAGGTGTCCAAATGTCGAGGTGCGCTGTATTATATAAAGATGAATGTATTCTGCATGGAACGAGCGGGAAACCTCGTTACTCGGCGACCAAACCTGCCTGCCTGACGTTGACAACTTAACTTCCGAACCTGTGTTGATTAGGCCTCAAAATATGATACGTATAAAAAATATACGTAATAGACTGCGTGTGTCAAAATAATTTCTAAAATATTCATAAGGAATTTATAAATTGTGCAAAATATTTTAATAGGCCTACATTTTTTTTATCTCCCTCTCGTCACTAGGGGGTGCTGCAGCACCCCCACTTCCCGCGGCCATGTATCTGAATGTTAAACTATAATTTTTTTTTTAATGTAAACTAGACGGAAAAATCCTCCTCTTCACATGAGCAAAAACGTCCTTTGCATAACAGCAGAGAGGACCGGTATAGGGTGTATTTAAACTGACCAGTGTAACTTTTTAAATGTTTGGTTGACTGTACTTTATTTTAATAATGAACAGACTGCGATGTAAGTTCGAAATTAGAATGCACTTTAGGTGTTCCGTGTCATTTATACCAAACACAAATGTTGCTGGTTGCTAGTGTCTTTGCAGCACTACTGTTATTTATTTTTTATATATTTATTTTTTTATATTTTTCAGTTTAATTGATTTTTATTTCTAAAATTGTATTTATTTAAATTTATATTTAAGTTTACATTTATGTTCCAACAAACTTGAAAAATTCTACTTGATAAATGTAAATGCTCTAAAACTTTTATGTAAATGATTGACATATATATATATATATATATATATATATATATATATATATTACCTGTTTTATATATTTAATACTTGGTCAGTTTATTAATTTTAGTGCACTAAATTAAGTTGAATGAAGAGATGGTTCAAGTCAGTGCTCAATAAATTATGATAGGTTTAGAAAAAATGTGTTGTGCATCCACTTATTATTAGTGTGACATTTTAGCATGCAAATCAAGGGGAAAACTCCAAGATATCGGCCCTAAAAATCGGCAGCACATATCGGCCATCGGCTGACCCTGACCTCTAAACATCGGCATCAGCATCGGCTATAGAAAAACCCATATCGGTCGATCTCTACTGTCCATGTCCAGAAAGGTAAGAAAAACATCATCAAAGTAGTCCATGTGACATCAGAGGGTCGGTTAGAATTGTTTGAAGCATCGAAAATACATTTTGGTCCAAAAATAGTGAAAACTATGACTTTATTCAGCATTGTCTTCTCTTCTGGGTCTGTTGTGAGCGCGTTCACTGCAGTTTATTGTTATCGTTTCAAACTGTTCGTGTCTCCAATACGCATTAGTCCACAAATGACTTAAGCTGTTAACTTTTATTAATGTGGCTTACACTCCCTCTGAGTTAAAACAAACCAATATCCCGGAGTAATTCATGTACTCAAACAGTACACTGACTGAACTGCTGTGAAGAGAGAACTGAAGATGAACACAGAGCCGAGCCAGATAACGAACGAATGATTGACTCGTTCTCAAAAAAAAAAAAAAAAATAATGCTGACAATACTCAGGTTTACTTTCCGTTAAACTACAAGGATAACTATAATATACTCTCTCTGCTTAACTGTCTGTCTGAGGTTAGATCCTGGTTGGCTGCTAATTTTAACACTGAAGCAATCTAAATCTGAGATCGCAGTTTTTGGCCCACTGGCCTCTATTAATATAATCAACAATCAAGGCCTGCTATCTGCTAATTTGAATGGACATGTAAAAAACGTAGGAGTGATTGTTGATGACAAACTAAAGTTTGATAAGCAAATCAGCACAGTTGTAAAAAAAAATGTTGATGTTTTTATCATCTTAGATCCATTTAGAAATTTGAAAACCTTTTTAATGGCAAAGGACTTATGAAAGAGACTCTGATTCATGCTTTTGTCACTGCTGGGCTCGATAACTGTAATTCGTACCTTGGTGTGTGTCTAAATCTTCTTTATCCTGTCTGCAACTGGTTCAGAATGCCACTTCCAGGTTTCTTATCGGAACGAGAAAGAGAGACCATATTTCACTGATTCTTGCTTCATTACACTGGCTGCCAGTCGAATTTCACATCAAATTTAAGGTGTTACTGTTTGTTTATAAAGGATTACATGGTCAAGCTCCTGAATATCTTACAGATCTCCTTTTACCTAGAAACTGCTCTAGAGTGTTACAGTGTTCAGTATGATGCTCTCTGTGCCTCGATCTCGTTTTAAATTAAAAGGGGATTGTGCTTTCTTTGATTAGATCGTGGAGTGATTTAACAGCATATATTAGGCTGACTCCTGATATTGGAAGTTTTATGCTGTCTGTATCTGTTTAGTGAAGTTATGATTTAAGCACTTTGGTCAGAACTTGCTGTTCTAAATGTGCTTTAGAAATAAATTTGCCTTGCCTGGAGGAACATCGCAAAACAACAACTTGTATTACTTTTGGTTTCTTTGCAGAATAATTAAGAGTCATTCTCACCAACGCAACTTCCAGCTCCTTGTTATCACCCACGATGAGGATTTTGTGGAGCTCTTGGGACGATCCAACTATGTTGAGCATTTCTACAGGATCAGAAAGAACCAGGACCAGTGCTCAGAGATCACAAAGTGTAACATTAACACTCTTAACTCCTACCTGCACTGATGCATCAGATCAGATGAGAGAAGAAAGACTGTTAGTCTACAGAGGTGATGGAATCAGTTCAGTTCTTGTTCAGACGGTTGTGAAGCATGATTTAAACAAGGCTTATCAGCCTCCCTGCATCTACCAACTAAAAGTGTATGTTGGCCTTCTTGAACACTTAGTTGACTTCTTTCAGAAATATATATACATAAAAAAATATCTTATTCTAATTTATTTTATTTCATGATCTGTTATGTTGTCATCAAAAAGTATTTGGACTAGTGCTGCTGATCGATTTAAAATAATAATTCATCATAATTAAACAAATTAATTATATTCCATTTTAAATTAATATAAAATGATATTCACAAAAATCCAAACCATATTTACATCTGCTCAGCCCTGGCACCAAACACATTATATAAAAAATATATAATTTGGGGGAAACACACTTTACTTTACACACAAGCTACTTTAGGATGTGCAAAAATAGATGTTATTTAACTATTTAATGCATCTATTTAAAAAGCAAATATTAATTTCCCAACCCTAAATTGGATAGTTTAAAAATATTATCTTTACATATTAATATATCAAAAGATCAACCCAAGTTACATTTATTTTAAGGAAATAATCTAGTATTTTGCATTAGGTTTTGAATGATAAAATGATACATAAAATGTGAGGAATTATTTAAATATTGTCTTTTTTGATTAATGTATAGTGTCAGATGTAAATGGAACATGTCCATAGTTAAGAGATGAAATTCATATGTGTTTATTCTTCTAGGACATGAAGGGAGGAAAATTATGTTATTTAGTTTGATCATTAAGCAATGAAATCCACACATATATTAAGTGTGAATTTATGACTCACTAATGTGTCATTAGGGGGATTCCTTGCCACACATAAGCTTCTAAAATTAGCTTTAACTTTTAAGTTCAATCAACCAACATCTTGAACCAACATCCTCAAACATTGTTCATCAATGGACATTTGCTGCCGTCGTCTGTATGACTAATGCATCTCCAGTGAATCGATGCTACTGCAAGTACAAACACATGCAGATTTGCTGCAAAAGGTATCAGTATTAATCATTTGATTTTGCAGTATTGAAACTTATAAGTAAAAGCTAACAAAGGATTTAGCCATCAGTACCCCATCTAATAATAATAATAATAATAATAATAATAATAATTCCTTAAATTTATATAGTGCTATTCTAAGCACTCAAAGCGCTTTACATTGTCAAGGTGTATCTCCTCTTCCACCACCAGTTTGCAGAATCCACCTGGATGATGCGACGGCAGCCATATTGTGCCAGAATGCCCTCCACACACCAGCTTACTGCTGGAGAGGAGACAGAGTGATGAAGCCAATCAGCAGATTAAGGGAATTTTTAGGAAACTATGAAGGTCAGAGGCCAATGGGCGAATTTGGTCACACCTCTACTCTTTTCGAAAGACATCCTGGGATTTTTAATGACCACAGATAGTCAGGACCTCGGTTTAATGTCTCATCCGAAGGACGGTGCTTGTTGACAGTATAGTGTACCCTACACTGGGGTGCTAGGACCCACACAGACCACAGGGTGAACACCCCCTGCTGGCCTCACTAGCACCTCTTCCAGCAGCAACCTATTTTCCCAGGAGGTCTCCCATCCAGGAACTGACCAGGCTCAGCCCTGCTTAGTTTCAGTGGGCAACTGGTCTTGGGCTGCAGGGTAATATGCCTGCCGGAGGTCTGGAGGTCTAGATGTCTGATACCTAAAATCATTAAGATCTTTCTTGGCAGTTTGTCAGTGTCAGTTCCAGGAAATCAGGACAATATGACAAATCATCAACCTCATCTCAATCAAGATATTTTGTGAGTGCACCGTTACCAGCCAATGAACGAAGATTAGCTTACGATGCAAAAAGGAAGCTTGGTTGCCAAGTCTTGTCTTTCTGAGAGTATATATACACAGCATTCAGCAGTGGAGGAATCAGGTCCCTCTAGATTCAGACAAACAAAGTCTTGAGAAACCCAAGCAGACAGACAAAATGAAGACTATACTACTGCTTGCTTTTGCTGTCTTGGTCTCCAGCGTTCCTATGAAAAAGAGCGATGTAAATTTGGGAGAGCTTATTGATGGGCTGAAAATAGAAGTGGAAAGATTGTCAGAGAATAATGAGGTAAGGTTAAACAAGTATAGCAACTATTGTAACTGTAGTAATCCAAAACACTCTATACTTTAATATACAAAGTAGAAAATGATTACAATATTTAATTTACCTGTTATTTCTAGACTAATGAAATCTACCTGACAGAACTGCAAATGGATAACTGTAAGGTGAGATGATTAACACAGATTTTCATTGTCTCATTGTTTTATTGAGTGCTTTATTGGGTTTGTTCACTTTTGTGGCTCTCATATGTGGTAACATTTGAGGCTGATGCACAAAATATTTTTCCTGCTGTGAATTTTACATTTCTGCCAGCTTTTGTAAAGCGTTTTGTGTTCTGTTTTTTTTTTTTTTTTTTTTTAATGCTAACAATCAGAATTAAAAAAAATCAGAGGATTCAAGTCTTGGTCTTACGTGTGATTTCATTATCTTTGCAGAGTGTGTTTTTCTGCCAGGCCGAACAAGAACTGTTAAAGGAGGTTTCTGGACGGTCTGGTGCCAGATTTGACCATTTCCGTACTGACAAGAAAATAATGAGGAATTTACACAAGTATAACCAGCACCATGGGGTAAGTTGAAATCTGGAACTTTATGTTTTCTGTATATGATACAACTGTCTTATTTAAGTATAACAACCATAACATTTACTTTATTTCAGGAAACCTGCAAACCTGCTCATGAAGACCAAGAAATGACTCTGCGTGATTTCTTGAAAAATCTCTTGACATGTGCTAGGCATGAATATGGCCAAAAGTCAAATTAATTTATGAAGGATCAAAATTATTATTTTTTTTTTTTTACATTGTCTGTAGCGGTATGTAATGTTGTACCTGTATAATTTTTCAATCTTAAATACAGTCTGATGTTTTACAGCACTCATTTTGTGCAGTATTTCTGTGAAGTGGTGAGTGCGCACAAATATACTATGAATTTTTAGAGAGAAACCCATGATGCATGTAGCGTATGTCAAACTTCTGTCCTGCAGAGTGTAGCTCCAATACACCGCTCTGGAAGTTTCTAGTAATCCTCAATATCTTGATTAGCCGGTTCAGAGAAATAGGCTCTTGCTGGCGTTTAAGCATGCGAACATGACAGAGAGTTATGACATGAGTGATACAGTCTATGGACATAACATTTAGTCAAAGTGAGACCCCTTGTGGCTGGCTAATATGGCTACAGGTCATCATAAGTCCTGCACTTTTCATTCATTAAAGTGACAGTAGCCTACTCTTCAAAAACAGTTTCCCCAAATGTGTTTATTATTTTAGGTAGTCATTATCACGATAATCCATGTCCAAGAGTCAATTTCCTCGGATGAGATGGTTTATATTAGTTACTTATTTGACACGATGCACACACACTGACCTCATCGCGCTATTATTTTGGCACTTCCAGCATGTTGAATTTGCATATTAGGTAAATATTTAGTTTCACCCGAAACATTTAGATTAAACATTTAGATTTATATTTAATATTTATAGTTAACATTTATATTTATATTTAACATTTATATTTATATTTAACATTTATATTTATATTTAACATATATATTTAAATTTATATTTAACATATATATTTAAATTTATATTTAACATATATATTTAAATTTAGATTTAACATTTAGATTTAACATTTATATTTAGATTTAACATTTAGATTTATATTTAGCATTTAGATTTTAAATTTACATTCATAATTAGATTTAATATTTAGATTTAATATTTAGATTTAGATTTAACATTCAGATTAGGATTTAACATTTGGATTTAGTATTAAGATTTAACATTTGTGTAACATTTAATATTTATATTTAACTATTTAAAATATCTCTAAGTTGACAAATATTGTTGTAAATGTGCTAAAAAGTGACTGTCAAAAATTCATACCAGTTTTTTGAACATTGTTTGAAGCTAAATGTGACAAAATGTTGCTGTTATTTTCAGCATGAGCTGCTTTACAAACGGCGCCCCATAGTATAGTACAAGTAAGCCTAAATCATCAATTTTAATATGCAGAATATGATTGCAATATTCATTTAACCTGTTATTTCCAGGAAAAGATAATCTTACTGAAGGATGTGGTATGCGATAAGATTCCGCTAGAAAACCAATAAAAGTTATTGGGAGAGCTTATTGATAAGCTGGGCAGAGAAGTGAAATGTTTTTCAGAGGATAGTGAGGTAAGCATTATAAGTGTAGTAACTAGTTTAGTAACTGTAGTAATCCAAAACGGTCTATTCCTTAAGTAGAATGTAATTGCAATATTTAATTTACCTGTTATTTCTAGACAAATTAAATCTACCTTACAGAACTGAGAATGGATAACTGTAAGGTGAGATGTTACACAGCTTTTTATTGACTCATTAGAATAATTAGATAATAATATTTGAGTGTCTTTTAAATGCTTTATTGGTTTTATTCACTTTCTTTGCTCTCATATGTGGTAACATTTAAGGGCTGAAGCACAAAATATTTTCCTGCTGGGAATTTAACATTTCTGTCAGCTTTTGTAAAGCGTTTTTGTTTTTTGATGCTAATAATCGAATTCAGAGGATTCAAGTCCTGGTCTTACGTGTGAGTTCATTATCTTTGCAGAGTGTGTTTTTCTGCCAGGCTGAACAAGAACTGATAAAGAAGGTTTCTGGATGGTCTGGTGCCAGATTTTAAAACTCAGATACAGACAAGAAACTAATGAGGAAAAGAAAGATCTAGAAAGATCTCTTGACATGTGTTAAGAGAGCATATTGCCAAGTCTAGTAAAATTTATTTTTGAAGGATCAAAAGTATTATATTTTTTTTCTTTTTGAGA
Organism: Carassius auratus; assembly: GCF_003368295.1. Lineage (NCBI taxonomy): Eukaryota > Metazoa > Chordata > Actinopteri > Cypriniformes > Cyprinidae > Carassius > Carassius auratus. The sequence goes on along the minus strand of NC_039263.1, from coordinate 6,237,794 downwards.
GTTTTTTTTTTTTTTTTTACATTATAACAGTATACCAGAAATGAATTTGCATAAATGTAAATTTTCAATCTTAAATATGGTATGATGTTTTACAGTACACATTTTGTGCAGTATTTCTGTGAAGTGACCAAAAATAACTTTTCAGTGAAGCGGTAAGTGTGTTCAAATATACTATGCATTTTTAAAGAGAACCCCATGATGCATGTAGCACACGTCAAACTTCTGTCCTGCAGAGTGTAGCTCCAAAACACCTGTCTGGAAGTTTTGTAGTAATCCTCAAGAGCTTGATTAGCTGGTTCAGGAGTGTTTAATTACAGCTGGAGCTAAACTCTGCATAACAGTGGCTCCCCTGATGTAGTAGCTTCTTGACCTTTTGTCCGGCACTACAGTGTCCACACACGTCCTTTAACCATTACCACTATATGTGTATATATATATATATATATATATATATTTTTTATATATATATATATATATATATATATATATATATATATATATATATATAAAACGCTGTTTAACACACGCCTCCTGCTTTCTCTTCTGCTTTTAGCAGTGAATTGTAGGGCCCCATAGAGGGAGCTCATGAGAAGATCTGGAGTGATATAACCACACTGCATTGGTGCATGTATTAATCAGGCGGCAAGGAACTCGACTGGAAGTTGAAGTTGTGGTGTCTTTTGCCGGCTCTCAGAAGAATCAAACTCAGTCAGGGATTTTTCTCTCAGAAGAAAAGACTTTATTTCAAGCAAAACAAAGTCGAGCCCCCTTGCAAGGGATCTCTCGAATGGTATTTCGTTCCTCCTTATATATTCCTATATGGGGCGGTTCCACATAGTAAAACTTTTCCTTTAGACTATACTTTTCATAAATCACAAGGGAGGGGAGGCCCTTAATGTATGTCTGACCATATGCTTTTCATTAGCTCTGTACATTCCAGGGCGTAGGCAACCTTCTATTAGATTTTAGGCCTATAAGAGTTTAATAGAATAATAACTTTAAAACAAAAATGGCTAGATTCACATTGATTATATACTTGATTAATTGAAACTTTACTAATAAAAATCTTCCACATATTCTCCCCTTTGAGACTTAATAAGTCTCACATTTGATTATTCTTATCCAGAGTGCTACTCCATAATCCAGTCATATTAGTTACACTACCTAGTGACTAAATAAGTCACATTGTATTATCACCAGTGACTAGATTATGAAATTCCACTCTGAGGGATTACTGGACCAAACATCTCTCTCCTTTTTTGACTAGGAGCGAGTAAAAGATCCAGTCTCCCTAACTCCTTCTTTAATAGTACACAATGTTAAAAGCGTGAGCGTGTAATTGGTTCAGCACTTGCCTGTGGTTATCACAGTTATGTATAAAAGACATAAAATACATACATTACATCAATAATTGGATATCACAAGATTATAAAAGTTGATCTTCAGCTCAGATACCTTATGTATCGTAGAGAGCCTCCCTGGGCCAAAGTTCAACTGGCACTTATCTCCGGGGTATGGTTCACCCTTAGACATCTTCAACATCCTCAGAGTCAATAGAACTATCGTCAAAAGTTTGCTCATTTAAGTTCAGTTTGTTTAGCCATCCTTCATAATATTCCTCCAGACTCTTTTCAATAATCCTTTGTTGATTATTTGGGACTTTTATCACTTCCATTTGCTTAACAGTAGCATTGATGATTAATGATCTTAATAAAGGTAATACACAGCAAAATAATAATCCTCCTATTAATATGGCAACTCCTAAAAACATTCCCAGTTTAACAAACCATGCTCCCCATGCTCCAAATTTCACATCAATCCAATCCCAAATGTGTTTGTCTCTTCCGGCATTTGTTGTAATCTCATTTCTTAATTTTTTAATTTTTGTCATAACTTCACTGAAAGCTCCTCCAGGGGCGGTGTTATTCGGGATGAATGTACAACATTGATCTCCAAACATAACACAAACTCCTCCCTTGTCTGCCAAGAGCCAATTAAGAGCCTGTCTGTTTTGCCATGTCATTCTGCTTGTTGCATGCACTTGGTCGCCTAATAAGGTTAAGGCCTCATCAGTATAATTAATGAATCTTTGTTGATTATAATAGATATAATTAATCCACTCTGTATTTTTGTTGGGTGTGATCCAAACCAGGATAGACTCAAAACCTCCTTTTATTTCACTTCTTGCCTTGAATTTATTAGGAATTCCTCTTGGCTGTCCAATTGAGTCTAAATATACATTGGGGTCTGGCTCGTATCCTCTTTTAGTTCTATTGTCTTCCTTGTTTGTGCTCTGTTCTGTTCCCCATTGTGCCATGCTAACTTCTTGAAGTAACCGTACTCTTACACATATCCCTTTCCATCCAACTGGTAATGAAGGCAATAATATTTCCCCTCCACAGATCCAAAAGAAATCTGCTATTATTAATGATTGATCTTCATAAATTTCTATTGGAGGTAAGGCTATAGTTTGATTTTCACATTTTTCAGGTGCTATCTTACTTCCTTTAGTTGTTCCGAATGCTAAAAGTTCTGGAGCTCTAGAAGGAACTCCTGATTTCCAAGAATTTTTCTTATCTATATACCAAATAATAGCACATCTTCCTTTGAATTTACCCACATCTTGGGTTCCTTTTGGTTTATGGAAACACTCATATTCTTGTTTATAATCTATGCTATACCATTTTGGAATCTCTACTTTTTGTTTTTCAATTTTTATATTTTGACCTATATCTGAATACTGACACCAGGATCCCCAGAGTGGTCTAAAGAAATAATCTGTTAATTTAGGATTTCCTAAAAATCCAAGGCATTCAGCAATACAATATGGCCTGGTAAAATCTGTTAAATGACAAAAGTTTCTCCCAAATTGGGCACATTTTCGGTAGTCATATGGATTTGGTATGGCTATTACTTTGTTTAACGGAGATTTGGAGCACAGCAAGCAATTTTCTTTTCCTGTTTCTTTAGCTGTAAAGGCTGCCCATTTATACCATTCATTGTTTTGGGCTGTATCCCATAATGCATCAATTTGACTAACGTCTTCATCACCTTGAACATCATAATCAATGTCTCTACGATTTTTGATTACCATTGGTTCTGTTGAGTTGATCACATTGTCACTTTTGTTCAAAGGTTGTAAAGTCAATTGAAGGGAAGTCAGGTTGCTTTCTATCGGTTGAGTTTGAGTCTGCATTATGAGATGCATTAGGCATAGGATGGTCTTCAGACATGTTGTCAGACTGATTCTCTGTCCTCTCCAGTTTGTCTGACAGGAGGAAAGAGCTCTCGTCAGTTTGCACTTCATCATGTGTCTCTGATTCTTCCTCATTGCTCTCTCCTGCATTGTCTGGTTGTCTGCTTTCCTTTCTTTCTGCCTTTCCTGTGGGAACTCTAGTACAGTGGTTTAGATGATACCAGGTTGTGCTTCCCTCCACTTGGACTGCTGTTGGAGTAGCTCTCACCACTGTGTAGGGTCCTTCTCTCCTGGGCTCATTCCATTTTCTCCGGAATACCCTCAGATAAACTTGGTCCCCTGGAACAACTGGACAGGCCGTCTCCGATTCCTCACTGGGCTCTTTTCTTTTTTCCTGTAAATAGATAGCTTTATGTATGGCAGTTAGTTTCTTCATATAAGAGCGAAGTTCCATTTGTAATTGTTCTAGAGGCGGTCCTTTATAGGGACCTCTACAATATGGCACAGGCATGGGTCGACCCGTAAGCATTTCATGCGGTGTTAAGTGCGTGTTTCTGTTAGTTTGCATGCGATAGCTCATTAGTGCGAGCGGTAATGCATCAATCCAATTAAGTTTAGTACTTTCACATATTTTGTTTATTTTGGCCTTGATCACTCCATTAACTCTCTCCACTATCCCTTGTGACTGAGGCCTATAAACGCATCCTAGTCTCTGTTTTATTCTTAATTGTTGCAACACTTGTTTCACAGTTTTTTGTATGAATGCCGACCCATTATCTGAACTTATTTCTGATGGAATTCCAAATCTAGGAATTACCTCTCTTGTTAGGAATTTAATTACAGTTCCTGCTCCTAAATCCGCGGATGGTACTGCTTCCACCCACCTGCTAAACCTGTCTATGATAACCAGCATGTATCTTTTGCCTTGTACACGCTTTATCATATCCACATAATCACATACAAGATGTTTAAAGGGGCCTTCAGGTGTTGGAATATGGCCTATTGGTGTCACCATGCCTTTTCTTACATTGTATTTAGCACATACTTCACATGTGGACAAAAATTCATCCACCATTGCATATAAATAAGGAGACCAATATCCTTGCTGTTTAATTTTTCTTACTACTTCTCCCCTTGCACAATGGTCAAAACCATGTGCATCTGTAATAAGAATATTCAACAGTGAAGTAGGTGCAACAATGTGTCCTTCATGTGTACGCCAGATCTCCTGTGAGTCTTTTTTAGCTCCCCTTTGATGCCACATTGATTGTTCATATGGGCCTGCTTGTTGTTGTATTCGAATAATGTCATCCAATTGAGGATGAGGCTCGATAAGTACAACAGGTGCTAATACTGCTACCTGACACCCTGAAGCTTTTTTAGCTTCTAGATCTGCTGCATTATTTCCTTTGATGACATAGTCATTTCCCTTCTTGTGTGCTTGACATTTGATTATTGCTAGTCGTTTTGGTAGCATCATAGCAGAAATCAATTGCCCTATTTGTTCACTATGTTGGATGGGAGTCCCATCACTCTTTTTGAAACCTCTTTGTTTCCACACTGCTCCGAATAGATGACATACACCATGAGCATACGCTGAATCTGTAAAAATGTTAGCAGTTTGTCCTTTTGCTAACTGACATGCAGTTGTGAGAGCTTTTAATTCTGCTAATTGAGCAGAGCAGGGCTGTACACAATGTTGTGATATCACAGATTCAAATTCTTTTTTGTTTTTCTTCACTACTGAATATCCTGTATGATTTCCTTCGTGATCCCTAAAGCTAGAACCATCTACAAAGTAAGTTACTTCTGCTTCAGTAATGGGTGTTGATTCTAGATCTGGTCGTAATCTAGTAAATGCCAAGGACTCATTCACACACTCATGAGGTTCTCCTTCGAAAGCCAAAGGAATTAATTCAGCCGGATTGACTGTATGGCATCTTTTAATGGTAACATCTGGATATGTGAGTAATGAGGAATAGGCTAGAATTCGAGCTTGTGTCAGAACAAATTTCCCTTGTTCTATTAATTCCACAACTTTATGATGGGTATATATTGTTACTGGATACCCCATAGTTATTGTGGAAGCTTTTTCATAAGCATAATACACTGCAGCTAAACCCTGTTGGTAACATGGTGGGTATCCCTGGGCTACATTGTCTAACTTTGTGCTGTAGTATGCTATAGGCTGTTTTTTCCTCCCACTACAGGTCTCTTGCATTAATACAGCTGATGCATAACCATCAACTCTATTTGCCACATATAGATGAAACATTTTATCATATTCTGCCATTCCCAGGGCAGGGGCCTGTTGTAATTCTTTTTTTATTGCTTCAAATGCTAGTAAGGCATCTGTGTTCCATTTTAATGGATTTCTTAAATGTTGTAATCCTGCTTGTTTCATCATTTCTCTCAAAGGCCCTGTCTTTACTGCATAGTCCTCTATCCAATCGGCACTAAAGCCTGTCATTCCTAGAAATGTCATCATTTGTCCTACTGTCTGAGGTAACGGTGTTTTACTTATACCTTCTAACTGAGCTGGAGCTATAGCTCGTGTACCAAATGCAATTAATCTTCCCAAGTATTCCACTTGAGGCTGGCAATACTGCAATTTGTTTTTAGACACCTTGTGTCCTCCTTCTGCTAATTTTGTCAACACCTTAATTGAGTCTTTGTGACATTGTTCTAGTGAGGTAGAACAGATAATTAAATCATCCATGTATTGTAATAGTGTACCGTCTATTACAAGGTCTTCTAAATCATCCTTCAAAATCTTGTTGAATATATGTGGTGAATGTTTATATCCCTGAGGTAGTCTAGAATATGTATATTGCTTATTTGCATGTGTGAATGCAAACAAATATTTACTCTCTTCTGCAAGCGGTACACTGAAGTAGGCAGAGCAAAGATCAATTACAGTAAAGTATTTGGCATCAGGAGGGACATTTGTCAATAAAGTGTGTGGGTTTGGTACCTCAGCTGGCATATCTTCCGTTATTTCATTTATTGTTCGTAAATCATGAACAAGTCGCCATCTGGTTTTGTCTGATTTGATTACAGGCATAATTGGAGTATTACAGTAACTAGTAGTTTCTATCAATACCCCTGCCTTCACTAAGCCTTCAATTGTGTCCTTTATTCCTGCTTCTGCATCTGCTCGTAAAGGATATTGTGCTTTTCTAGGCAGACGTGCATTTGGCTTAAGTTGAACTCAAAAGAAATCTGCTATTATTAATGATTGATCTTCATAAATTTCTATTGGAGGTAAGGCTATAGTTTGATTTTCACATTTTTCAGGTGCTATCTTACTTCCTTTAGTTGTTCCGAATGCTAAAAGTTCTGGAGCTCTAGAAGGAACTCCTGATTTCCAAGAATTTTTCTTATCTATATACCAAATAATAGCACATCTTCCTTTGAATTTACCCACATCTTGGGTTCCTTTTGGTTTATGGAAACACTCATATTCTTGTTTATAATCTATGCTATACCATTTTGGAATCTCTACTTTTTGTTTTTCAATTTTTATATTTTGACCTATATCTGAATACTGACACCAGGATCCCCAGAGTGGTCTAAAGAAATAATCTGTTAATTTAGGATTTCCTAAAAATCCAAGGCATTCAGCAATACAATATGGCCTGGTAAAATCTGTTAAATGACAAAAGTTTCTCCCAAATTGGGCACATTTTCGGTAGTCATATGGATTTGGTATGGCTATTACTTTGTTTAACGGAGATTTGGAGCACAGCAAGCAATTTTCTTTTCCTGTTTCTTTAGCTGTAAAGGCTGCCCATTTATACCATTCATTGTTTTGGGCTGTATCCCATAATGCATCAATTTGACTAACGTCTTCATCACCTTGAACATCATAATCAATGTCTCTACGATTTTTGATTACCATTGGTTCTGTTGAGTTGATCACATTGTCACTTTTGTTCAAAGGTTGTAAAGTCAATTGAAGGGAAGTCAGGTTGCTTTCTATCGGTTGAGTTTGAGTCTGCATTATGAGATGCATTAGGCATAGGATGGTCTTCAGACATGTTGTCAGACTGATTCTCTGTCCTCTCCAGTTTGTCTGACAGGAGGAAAGAGCTCTCGTCAGTTTGCACTTCATCATGTGTCTCTGATTCTTCCTCATTGCTCTCTCCTGCATTGTCTGGTTGTCTGCTTTCCTTTCTTTCTGCCTTTCCTGTGGGAACTCTAGTACAGTGGTTTAGATGATACCAGGTTGTGCTTCCCTCCACTTGGACTGCTGTTGGAGTAGCTCTCACCACTGTGTAGGGTCCTTCTCTCCTGGGCTCATTCCATTTTCTCCGGAATACCCTCAGATAAACTTGGTCCCCTGGAACAACTGGACAGGCCGTCTCCGATTCCTCACTGGGCTCTTTTCTTTTTTCCTGTAAATAGATAGCTTTATGTATGGCAGTTAGTTTCTTCATATAAGAGCGAAGTTCCATTTGTAATTGTTCTAGAGGCGGTCCTTTATAGGGACCTCTACAATATGGCACAGGCATGGGTCGACCCGTAAGCATTTCATGCGGTGTTAAGTGCGTGTTTCTGTTAGTTTGCATGCGATAGCTCATTAGTGCGAGCGGTAATGCATCAATCCAATTAAGTTTAGTACTTTCACATATTTTGTTTATTTTGGCCTTGATCACTCCATTAACTCTCTCCACTATCCCTTGTGACTGAGGCCTATAAACGCATCCTAGTCTCTGTTTTATTCTTAATTGTTGCAACACTTGTTTCACAGTTTTTTGTATGAATGCCGACCCATTATCTGAACTTATTTCTGATGGAATTCCAAATCTAGGAATTACCTCTCTTGTTAGGAATTTAATTACAGTTCCTGCTCCTAAATCCGCGGATGGTACTGCTTCCACCCACCTGCTAAACCTGTCTATGATAACCAGCATGTATCTTTTGCCTTGTACACGCTTTATCATATCCACATAATCACATACAAGATGTTTAAAGGGGCCTTCAGGTGTTGGAATATGGCCTATTGGTGTCACCATGCCTTTTCTTACATTGTATTTAGCACATACTTCACATGTGGACAAAAATTCATCCACCATTGCATATAAATAAGGAGACCAATATCCTTGCTGTTTAATTTTTCTTACTACTTCTCCCCTTGCACAATGGTCAAAACCATGTGCATCTGTAATAAGAATATTCAACAGTGAAGTAGGTGCAACAATGTGTCCTTCATGTGTACGCCAGATCTCCTGTGAGTCTTTTTTAGCTCCCCTTTGATGCCACATTGATTGTTCATATGGGCCTGCTTGTTGTTGTATTCGAATAATGTCATCCAATTGAGGATGAGGCTCGATAAGTACAACAGGTGCTAATACTGCTACCTGACACCCTGAAGCTTTTTTAGCTTCTAGATCTGCTGCATTATTTCCTTTGATGACATAGTCATTTCCCTTCTTGTGTGCTTGACATTTGATTATTGCTAGTCGTTTTGGTAGCATCATAGCAGAAATCAATTGCCCTATTTGTTCACTATGTTGGATGGGAGTCCCATCACTCTTTTTGAAACCTCTTTGTTTCCACACTGCTCCGAATAGATGACATACACCATGAGCATACGCTGAATCTGTAAAAATGTTAGCAGTTTGTCCTTTTGCTAACTGACATGCAGTTGTGAGAGCTTTTAATTCTGCTAATTGAGCAGAGCAGGGCTGTACACAATGTTGTGATATCACAGATTCAAATTCTTTTTTGTTTTTCTTCACTACTGAATATCCTGTATGATTTCCTTCGTGATCCCTAAAGCTAGAACCATCTACAAAGTAAGTTACTTCTGCTTCAGTAATGGGTGTTGATTCTAGATCTGGTCGTAATCTAGTAAATGCCAAGGACTCATTCACACACTCATGAGGTTCTCCTTCGAAAGCCAAAGGAATTAATTCAGCCGGATTGACTGTATGGCATCTTTTAATGGTAACATCTGGATATGTGAGTAATGAGGAATAGGCTAGAATTCGAGCTTGTGTCAGAACAAATTTCCCTTGTTCTATTAATTCCACAACTTTATGATGGGTATATATTGTTACTGGATACCCCATAGTTATTGTGGAAGCTTTTTCATAAGCATAATACACTGCAGCTAAACCCTGTTGGTAACATGGTGGGTATCCCTGGGCTACATTGTCTAACTTTGTGCTGTAGTATGCTATAGGCTGTTTTTTCCTCCCACTACAGGTCTCTTGCATTAATACAGCTGATGCATAACCATCAACTCTATTTGCCACATATAGATGAAACATTTTATCATATTCTGCCATTCCCAGGGCAGGGGCCTGTTGTAATTCTTTTTTTATTGCTTCAAATGCTAGTAAGGCATCTGTGTTCCATTTTAATGGATTTCTTACATGTTGTAATCCTGCTTGTTTCATCATTTCTCTCAAAGGCCCTGTCTTTACTGCATAGTCCTCTATCCAATCGGCACTAAAGCCTGTCATTCCTAGAAATGTCATCATTTGTCCTACTGTCTGAGGTAACGGTGTTTTACTTATACCTTCTAACTGAGCTGGAGCTATAGCTCGTGTACCAAATGCAATTAATCTTCCCAAGTATTCCACTTGAGGCTGGCAATACTGCAATTTGTTTTTAGACACCTTGTGTCCTCCTTCTGCTAATTTTGTCAACACCTTAATTGAGTCTTTGTGACATTGTTCTAGTGAGGTAGAACAGATAATTAAATCATCCATGTATTGTAATAGTGTACCGTCTATTACAAGGTCTTCTAAATCATCCTTCAAAATCTTGTTGAATATATGTGGTGAATGTTTATATCCCTGAGGTAGTCTAGAATATGTATATTGCTTATTTGCATGTGTGAATGCAAACAAATATTTACTCTCTTCTGCAAGCGGTACACTGAAGTAGGCAGAGCAAAGATCAATTACAGTAAAGTATTTGGCATCAGGAGGGACATTTGTCAATAAAGTGTGTGGGTTTGGTACCTCAGCTGGCATATCTTCCGTTATTTCATTTATTGTTCGTAAATCATGAACAAGTCGCCATCTGGTTTTGTCTGATTTGATTACAGGCATAATTGGAGTATTACAGTAACTAGTAGTTTCTATCAATACCCCTGCCTTCACTAAGCATTCAATTGTGTCCTTTATTCCTGCTTCTGCATCTGCTCGTAAAGGATATTGTGCTTTTCTAGGCAGACGTGCATTTGGCTTAAGTTGAACTCTTACTGGATTTGCTGATTTTATTAATCCAATATCTGTGTCATGTTGAGACCATAGTTCAGATGGTACCTGACACTCCATTTCCTTAAATAATTCAGTCTCATTTGTGTTAATTAAATCAGATGCTGTAGTCATCTGTGTTATTTTCTTTTGGCTGATAACTACTTCCTGTGGAATTCCCAGCAAACTGGTTGCACACAGAATTTTGATGTAATTTTTGTCAGCTGAATGAAAAATCAATGGGTTTTCTGTTGATTCCCATTTGCTTTGTTCTGCCCTTTTCATCATTGGTCCTAAATCTTTCGCTTCCCAATTTCTTTCTACATATACTGCAATATGCGGGACAGAGTTATTTACATTGAACCATTTTTTGACAAATTCACTTTCTGGTATGTTTAAAGCTGCTCCCTCCTTACCTATGATGATGTACTGGGAGACTATCTCAATCTGCTGTCCTTTTGTTTCTTTTTGCCATTTCTGTTCTATATTTTCATCTCTTTCTTGATCATACATCATTGTGCAATGAAATTCTGACTTTGATAGCTGTGCTTCAGGTATCTGTGCTTCAATAAACTTTCCCCATTTATTGACCGTCTGTCTCACATCTTGTTCTATCTGTCCTATCCAAAAAACATTTGCTTTTGGCTCTGCAACCATCATTTGTTTTTCTGTTCCTATTGAATCAATATATATACCTTCTGGAGAACACCAAATTTGTAGTCCTAATTTACATAATGCATCTCTTCCTAACAAATTAATAGGAGTTTGATTTGATACCAGAATGGGCATTGTTATACTTTGATCTTTTGTTTGTAGACACACTGGAGCTGTTATGGGAATCAATTGCATTTTTCCCGAGAATCCTATTGTCTTTGCAAATTTTCCAGACAAGGGGAGATGTGAAGCATATTTCAAATTAATGCACGTTAAATTTGCCCCTGTATCAACCAAAAATGGAAATGTATCTCCCTCTATTTTAATCTGCATAATAGGCTCTTGATCAGCTTTTGTTGATAAAATTGGAAGCTGACTCTCCCCTTTAGGATTCTCTGGGCACCCCTAATAGCCTGGATTGGGACCTCCCCAAGGGTTTACTGGGCCCTGCACTGGACCCTGAGTAGGCTGTTGCCAGCTCATCTCCCTTCTACCCTGAGGTTGCTGTGGCCATTGTTGAGTTGGACAGTCAGCTTTGATGTGTCCGGGCTGCGCACAACCCCAGCACAATGGTGGAGGCCTGTCTCTGCCTCTGCCTCTGCCTCTGCCTCTTTGCTGTATGGGGTTTTTTCTCCATCCCATTTGTCCTGGCTGTTGAGTATAAACGTTTATTATGGGCACAGAGTTCAAGTGTTCATTTGGAGGAACTGCTGTAAGTGGACTTGACGGAATAGTAGGTTGTGGAGCAATTACTGGAGGTACTAGAGTCATTTGTTCTGCTGTTGCATTTGTTACTGAAGCTTGAATATTTTTCTTATTCTTTTTTGTGAGTTCTTCAAGCTGTAATTGAGTTAGTTTACGTTGTAACTCTTTCTCTTGACTTTTAAGTTTTAGTTCATTTTTTCTTTGCTGTTCCACTGCATGAGACACATGGTTACAAAACTCTTTGTGTGTTTTAGAAGTTAAACCGACCACATCCTCCAGCTTGCTTTTTACCGCTGGCGGCATAGCATCAATCACAGCTTGTCTAAACAATGTTGACATTAATGGGTCTCCCTCGGGATCCCCCTCAGTTTCTTGTTTCCACCTTTTCAGCTCTTTTTGGACATAAGTGGTTGGATTCTCTAAATCTCCAATTCCTTCTCCCTTCAGTGATTTAGGATTCAGTCTGATCGGATACTCCGCACGCAATGCCTGCCATACTGCTGGGCGGAATGCATCAAAAACAATCCCATCCATATTGTGAGAGTTCACTGCTCTGTTTAGAGTCGTTGTAAGAAGAATTTCATCCATCTTTGTCCCTCCAATAATTTTAGCCAGCAGAGCTTTAACATCTCCCACTGCCAATAGCTTTCCCATTGTTTCCTCTTCAAACACTTTAATGAATTTCCCTGCACCCTCATGAATATCAGGAAGACGAGTGACAAGCCCCTCGAGGTCCTGTGAAGCCCAGGGGACATACTGTCCCTGCTCACCCTTGATTAAAATTGGGAGCTGTGCGGCCAGTGGTCTAAGTGTCCCTTTATCTCTGCCCTGTTCCCATTTACCGTTCTCAAATAACTCCTCTGCCTGATTCTCATCCTCACTACCGTAGAACAACTTACTCTTTCCTCTCTCCAACTTATTTACCTCTCTGATCTTCTTCCCTGATTCTCTAATTTTCTCTTCCATTTCTTCTTCCAAAGCTTGTACTTGTGCTACAATATCTCTATCTTCCCTCCGTTTTCTTTCTAATCCTTCCTCAAACCAGGTTTTATCTTCCTGACTTGCTTTCATTTTTTCTAACGCTGTACGTGCTTGTCTGTAACAGTCAAGTTGCAAACCTTCTGCACTTTCCTGTCTGGTTTGCCTCTGTGTTTTTACAGCTGGTTCCTCTCTATCATCCATCTCTAACTGCCCTTCTAACTCTAGTTCTCCTGTTACCTCCATGGTTCCCTGAGTATTGGGAATTCTCTTGCTAAAGGCAGATAAGGAGGGGGGTCTGCATATTTCTTTTCTTTTCTAATGTTATCCTTCTCTGCCTCCTTCAGGACTTTCCTAGCCTGTTTTATACTCTTCAACATATCTTCACCTTCTTTTTAAACAGCGCAAGTATTTCTTTCTCTTTTTCCCTTTTTGTTTCTCTTTTTTCTTTTTTCATATTGATGCTTTTAGTTTTATAATTTTTTATTAGAGTTTCCATTTCCTCACACAATGTCACATCAAATGTCCCTTCCTTTGGCCATTTTGTCGTCATATTTTTTGTTCTCTTCTGCCATTTTTTTGAGATTTTGTCTATTTGCGCTTTACACAGTGGATTTTTTTAATCCAATGATTTCCACTGGTGTGGCTGCCATATCTTTATTTATATTATTACCACCAAAAATCAACTTTTTAGTTTTATATAATAACTTGGTTACAATTTCTTCTTTTCCTTTTACTGAATTTAACTATTTTTTACCCATTTCACCCTACTTTCTATTCTTTTTTATGTGTTATACCCTTTTGAATTTAGTTTTTTATTGTCTCATGCGTTTACACTTCTTAAATTTATATTATTATTTAACTGTCTATTTTATTTACTCTATTTTATTATCACTTTGTAGATAACTATTTCTAACAATAATTCTTTATTTTTATTTTTACTTTTCTTTCCTTTTTTGTCCACCCATGTATTAAAACTTTAATGTGGGAACTTCCTCCCTTGCTCTCACTCCCACTGTACTGGGCTCAGAAAATGTTCTCCCCTTTCACACAGACATCCAAAATGCAAAACTCTTTTATAGATCTCGGTTCAAACTTTATTGATACTATTTCCCTAAGCCCATTCACACCTGCTACACTCTTTATTGAGCCAGAGTGCTTATGCTTGCATACTTTTTCCCTTTATCTAAGGGATAATCAGTCATTAATTGTCCTTTTATTATCAAGGCTCATCATACATTCATCCCTCTCAAGTGGATATTGGTTGAGTCCAATTCTGCCAGTTCACACTTAAGTGAAGGTCCAGGAACGGTGCTCAACCCTTACCCACTCAATACAGAATTTATTTGTTCATACATTCATCACCAATCACAAATTCATTCATCCGGACACAGATACATCCACACAACAAAACACAGCTCTTCCTAGAGCTCCTTAAGGGCCCACCTATTTCTGTCCTTTGAGAATTTCACCTATACTTTCTCAAAGCGGTATCCGTGGGACTTTTTCTCGCGATTCCTTAATCTGCTTATCCGTTTATCACTGTCCTACTTGGTACAGCTATCCAATAAACACAGATTTTACAATGTCCTTTTTGCCTACACTATTTCTGTTTTAAATCTAGGTTACCTTACAAGGCTTTCCTATTAATAAACAAAATATGTGCATGCAGTTATTTCTTCTGGAGTAAAACCCCTTTTTCAATTTGGATATCCTATTTTTTCTAAATTTGGAAGAGTAGATTTTAAGTGTCCTTACCACTCAGAACTGACCTCAACCAACACAAACGAATTCTATAAGCAAAAATGCTTACCTTGTTTTATGGTGGCCACCCGGTTGTGTTGATCATTGGTCAGCTCAAAAGCGGTTGTCCACTCTGTCACTCTTGTCCAGTCCCATCTGGGGTGCCAAATCTGTGGTGTCTTTTGCCGGCTCTCAGAAGAATCAAACTCAGTCAGGGATTTTTCTCTCAGAAGAAAAGACTTTATTTCAAGCAAAACAAAGTCGAGCCCCCTTGCAAGGGATCTCTCGAATGGTATTTCGTTCCTCCTTATATATTCCTATATGGGGCGGTTCCACATAGTAAAACTTTTCCTTTAGACTATACTTTTCATAAATCACAAGGGAGGGGAGGCCCTTAATGTATGTCTGACCATATGATTTTCATTAGCTCTGTACATTCCAGGGCGTAGGCAACCTTCTATTAGATTTTAGGCCTATAAGAGTTTAATAGAATAATAACTTTAAAACAAAAATGGCTAGATTCACATTGATTATATACTTGATTAATTGAAACTTTACTAATAAAAATCTTCCACAAAGTCGGGTGGGGGCTGCCATCTTTTAGCAGAACTTCACTTGCGTTAGCATTCCCATTTACTCCCATTCATTTTGGCGTCACTTTGACAGCGAATTACTTTACATCTGAGGCGTTTAAAGACTCCGTTTGTCCATGATTTATTTCTAAAGATACACGACAATGTATAAAGGGCTCCATTACCTTCTATGTTACACTGTAAAAAATTTCTTGTTGTTTTTACAAAAACTTTTTGGCAGCTGTGGTTGCCAGAATAATTTTGTAAAAATACAGAAAACTGTAAACACATTTACGTCAAAAACTGTTAATTTTACAATATAAAGCTGTAATTTACAAACAAGAAAATGTGAATATAAACCAGTAAATTCAACAACACACAAAATTAAATCTGTTTTGTACCTTGAAAATACTGACAACCACCATAATAATAAAGATGGTACTGTATAAGAGAAAGCCACATGAAGTATCAAAGCTCATCACAAGTAGCTTCACCACAAGCAGAAGTATATATTAACATATAGAAGGTGCACATTTATGGAAACACAAAACACCATCATGGTAACACACGTGATACTTAAATAATGCAAAAAACTTTCATTAAGCAACAGAAGATGTAACATAAAGCTCAAATGTACATAACTGATAACAAGAACTATTTAAAAACATGATTATTTAAACAAAATACTTTCAAACGTGGAGTGTCACGCAGGGAATTCTGGGAATATCAGTTTACAGTTTTAGACTGTAAATTATACATTGATTTGTTCTTTTTTTACTTCTAAAAGCTGTATAATTAACAGAATTTTACTGTAAATTTACATTAAATGCTTTGTTAGATCTTTTACAGTTTTTCCCTGTATATAGTACGGGAACTTACTGTTAACCTATTATCAGTTTTTTTCCGTAGCGTTTTTACAAAATTTTACAGTTAAAATTACACTTATTTTTTACAGTGTACATTATGGCCCCGTATAAACAGTTTATGTAAAAAATAGGCTAACGATTGCGTCATAACCACTTGACTCTCTGTCGCATTACCGTACAGACAAGAGGAGAAGCTCGCAGGCAATTAACTTAATATGGCGTACTGGCGTTACATTTTAAAATACTATACAAAATAATTAATCAGAATACTTACTCCTGCTCACTCACGCCAAAGAACTCCCCGCTCAAGCTCGCCGTCTCTGCAAGATTAACGATGGCAGTTTGCACGCACAGCTACTAGAACATGTACATCTGTCAGACAGGTTGCTGACGTCGTCAAGCTTCGTTTGAGTCTGCACGTCAGAAACGGAAGTGCTAAAAAACACTAAAAATGGGCTTCACTTGTCTCAATTGAGTTCCAATGGGGTCGCTGTGTCCATTTCTTTTACTGTCTATGGTATTAATTCGAGGAGCGTCTCGCATCAGCCTGCGGTGGACATCTTGGGGGGTCTCAAGACCCTGCAAAAAATGTTCTGAACCCCCATTTGACCGCCAATCCTCTTCCTGAATAAAAAAAATATATATATTTCCGGGATAAAGATTTTAAAAAAAATTATCTTCAAACTATGTAGAACAATAATAAATAATAATTCAATCAGGACCACTTCCGTCAAGTATATTTATGACAATTATAATTGAATACAGTTAGTGTTGGCAGTATGATTATGTTCTGGGCAACACTCCACATGCCTGTCCATGCAGCCATGCTTGGACAGAGTGGGGAAAGCAGCAAGACAACCCCCCCTGGGGTACAGAACAGAACCATAAGCATACATAATTACAATTCACAATTACATGAGTTGTAAACAAAATGTCATAGAGTCTGCTTCCAATGAAGACACTGTAAAGAAAGAACAAGTTAGATCAGATTACATGTTCAGTTGGTGGAGTTGGGTTTGGAGGAGGGAGTTAATTGCAAGCAGCAATGCGATGGAGAGACACTGAATTTAAATTGACCGCATGTGATAGGTGTCGAGTCTGGATTGGTAAACGTCAGGAACAGCTGACTGTCAGCTGGTGCAAGCGTGACTAACATGACCTGACTGAACTAATGCGATGCTCTATTTATTTCGACATTTATTTGTACACTGAACTGAGAACCGTTTCTTTCGGACGCGTCCGATTCAAAAACCGAGGAGCTAATGATACTGCGCATGTGTGATTCAGTGTGAAGCAGACTGACTCACAGCTCGTCTGAACAGAACTGATTCTTTTGGTGATTGATTGGTGAACTGATTCTTTGCTTATGTTATACATGCGGGTAAACTGAAGGCTTGAATGAAGGGCAGTCATCGCTAATGACATTACATCCAGCGCAAAAGAACCGGTGAACCGTTTTTTTTTTTGTTTTTTTTCAATTGGTTTATTTGATCAAATTGTCCGAAAGAACCGGTTCACTTGAGAACCTGCTCCTTTGCCCCTTAAGTGCCCTTTGTCAAAGCAAAATTTCCTCGAAGTTTTTTTGTTATAACATTCCCTTTTGTGAATGCCTGCCCACGCCCAATCATAATATTAGTACAATTTATTAATAATAATTAAGCCGTAAATAAAATGACCAACATGATGACCTTTCACCTGACCGGGACGAATCCTCACGCCGCACGCGCATTTTTTAATTCCTAAAGGATATTTTCAACAACGTGGCAGCTGGTAAGTGGTGTTTCATTCTCAGTGAAATGATTTTGATGTTTATTTACTTATTATTATTTTACAAGAACAATGTGATGTGAGAAGATATGTTGCTGTGTGTAACCTGTAGTGTAGAAGTAACGCTAGCGTGCTGTTTGAGGGAGAAAAGTTTCACAGGCATCGAGGGGTCTGGTCTTTTTTATGTTATTTGACTAAACTTTTATTATATTACAGTACTTATTTATTTTTTTAACACGTTGAGTGCCTTAAAAAATTATCACAACACTGGTAAGGCTTCTTAAGATTTTCTCATTCTCTGATTTATCATTATTAAAATAAAAACAATTCAGAAATTAATTATATAATTATATTTTAAATGTGACGCAAATATATATATTTTTTTCTACAATAGCAACAGTGTTTACAACAGCAAGACCACTTTAGCCTGTAAACTCAATAATATCTCTCTGGAAATAAATGTAAAAATATCAATGTCAATAAAAAATGCATAATATACCTGGGGCTTGTACCATGAAGCTGGATTAGCTGGCTAGCCAGGTAAGTTTCAGTTTAGTTTGCACCAATCCTGGGTTTTAGGTACCATGTAAGTGGCTTGGCTTTTAGCTGCATTCATTGCCATAGTAACTTACACTCCACGGCTAACCTGCTCCTGGGCAGGTTATGTTCTGGGTTAGAGATCTCAAACTGAAGTTGGACCAATCAGATGTGAGAAAAGTGACATGTCTGACACAAAGTCACTCCAGTTTATCTTGAGCCCCTTTCACACTGCCATTCCGGCAAATACAGGGGTAAAGTGCTCCTGTAATTGTTCCCTGGTCGCTAGATTTGGCACTTTCACACTGCCAGTGATGACCCGGTATATGTGCGTGCTTTCACACACAACCCTTGAAGATCCCGTAACGACACGTGACATCAGCGTGTGACGTGTAATGTACGAGTCGACAACACTTGGCACGTTATACTTTAACTGAAGCAAGCAAACGATCTCGGCGTCAGCGCGGAAAGTGAGGAACTAACTGATCTCTGCTTCATTACAGTTTGCACATATGTTTTCGTCGCGAATGTTGATCTTCCTTCAAAACAGCCGGTAAAAGAGTCGCGCGATAACGCGCATCATCACTTCGATACGGAATTAGATCTGGCTTTTGTTCACACAGCGCTCGTTCCGGATCGACTACCGCAATGTTACTATGTCCCCGACCCGGGTTCGATTCGGTAATCAATTCCGGGACGTGGTTGCTTTCACACAGAAGGCGACCAGGCAATGTTACGGGAATATTGCGGGTCCGACGTGCAGTGTGAAAGGGGCTTTGAAGAGACGTGTCCGGACGTCTCTTCAGACAAAGGGGTAACCTGAGGATGTTTCCGTTTCACGTATATTTATAACCTGCAGGTGCACGTCATCAGTGACGTCACCTGCCGAGGTTATTTAAGCCAATTATTGGCATGTTTGACACACGTTTCACAACCAGTCGAACAAAGAATGTTCTCATTAGCGCTATTGAGCGCAGCATCTCGTTCCCGCTTTTTCAGGGAACAGGCTTGCAGTTAAGTAATCTGACACGTTTTCACATGAAAAGTACATGTGAAAACAATTCTGTTATGATTCAGTTAGAAAATATGTAACGTTCATGTTAACTTACTTAATAAAACGTAGGCTTTCATCGTTCGCTAATATATTAATTGATGGTAATTGATTTAACTATGATCTGCGCAGCATTATGTTGAGAGACATTTTATGTATATTAGAAAACTCATTCTAATTCATTCCCACTCTTCTTCGGTGGTAACTTAACCCAACTCCGTGCTCCCTGTAATTAGAGCTGTCAATCAAGGTACAAGGATGTCCCTCTGTGAAAGTGACCAATCGTAAGAGGGTCAGTGCCCTCCTTGGTTTCCGCCCCCAAATTGTCAAAAGTCATGTAGACTCGAGGGAGCAGAAATCCACTGCGCGAGCAAAACAGCACCTTGCGAGCAGAAGTCCGCTGCGCGCGAGCAGGATTCCACTGTACAAGCAGAGTTAACCTATGAGAGTATGCCAGGCGCTCGCTCGCAGCTACATGTACACCTCTCGCGTTGTTGAATTTGTGCCCAAGTACTTTTATCATGCCAGCTGAAGGTTCATTTTTGCGCGTGTGAAATGACATAATGTGCTTGTGAGAATGTCTTACACGTTCATAACATTTGACTAAAAAATAACGCCATAATTTATTTTGAAACAGGAAGAAGCATCGATAAGAAGATAATTTGTATTGTTTACCAACCGTAAAAAAAAAAAAAATGGTGTTTGCCGTGGCGGAAAGTAAAAAAAAAACAATCTTTGGTCTTTACTAACACTTAAAACGTTGACAACGTTGAATGTCTGCGTCGTTTGTGTGCATGTGCATAAACAACAGTAAGTATTTTTAATTTAAACTTCACACAGACACGTTATTACTAAGCTAGTAACAAATTTACTTTTATGTGTGTGTGTGGGGTGGGGGGGGGTTCTATATATCCACACATGTATGTGTGTGTGTGTGTATATATATATATATATATATATATATATATATATATATATATATATATATATATATATATATATTAGGGGTGTAACGATACGCGTATTCGTATTGAACCGTTCGGTACGACGCTTTCGGTTCGGTACGCGGTACGCATTATGTATACCGAACGGTTCGTTGGAGTAATTAATTATATTTGAAAAAAAAAAAAAAAGAGAGAGAGAGAAATATAATGATATGCGTTCAACAAGGTAGCCCAATAACCCAAACAACGTAACAGGCAACGCCCCTGACACTCCCGAAGAAGAAAAAAACACCATCTTATATGTTTATGTTAGGCTACTCAGCAGGCGCTCGCTCACTCAGTACGCGCTGAAGGCTCGTTGCAAAATAGCCAATGCGTTTAACAGACTAGAAATGAGAAGATCCTCCAATAACCAACAGGTCTGGTGTTTGGGTGCACTTTGGATTCCCTTTAAGCTATAATGGTGATGGCAAGAGAGTGGTGGATAAAAAAACAACGGTATGTCGCATCTGCAACATGACAGGGTACACCAGCGGGAATAAAAAAAAAAAAAAAAAAACACCAGCGGGTATATCTGGGATATATGCGTCACTACTATCTGGGAAAAGACGAAAAAAAGGAGAAACATGCACGCAGCAAACTATCCCTGCAGCATTTAGAAACTATAGCTTACAGGGAATCCAACCCAAACACCAGACCTGTTGGTTATTTTAGGATCTTATATTTCTGGTCTGTTAAAGGCATTCGACATTTTGCAACGAGCCTTCAGCGCGTGCTGAGTGAGCGAGCGCCTTAGGGGCCGTTCACATATCGTGCCTAAAAACGCGTGGAAAACGCTAAGCGCGTCTTTCTCCTCCTTTCCAAAGCGCTTGAGCAGAAGCGCTCATGAGGCGTCTGTCTTTGCTAAGCAACAATGACGTGCTCTCTCCATGAGACGCGGAAATTTCAGCGAAGGATAAATGGATTTGCAGCTCTAAAAATCGCTTGCAGTAGCTCTGCTACTAAATTTATTTCAAAATTGCAATCCATATACAACTATGATCAGCTGATCCTTCATCTTGGCTGAGCTCTCAACGTTGTTACGGGAAAGGATGAAGCTGATTGGTTAGTTCTTGTCACATGACCCGCGGTGCGCTTGCGGCATTCTGAAAAGTTGAGATGTTTTTACATTTTGCTGTATCTAAAACGTATCGAACCGAACCGAACCGAACCGTGACATCAGTGTATCGTATCGAACCGAACCGTGAATTTTGTGAACCGTTACACCCCTAATATATATATATGCTCTAAATGTCAAATGCAGAAATGTTAATCCATGCATTTATGACCTCAAGGTTAGATTATTGTAATGCTTTATTGGGTGGTTGTTCTGCATGCTTAATAAAAAAAATTACAGGTAGTCCAAAATGCAGCAGCAAGAGTTCTTACTAGAACCAGGAAGTATGACCATATTAGCCCGGTCCTGTCAACACTGCACTGGCTCCCTATCAAACATCATATAGATTTTAAAATATTGCTTATTACTTATAAAGCCCTGAATGGTTTAGCACCTCAGTATTTGAATCAGCTCCTTTTACATTATAATCCAATGTCCGCTATGTTCTCAAAACTCAGGCAATTTGATAATACCTAGAATATCAAAATCAACTGCGGGCGGCAGATCCTTTTCCTATTTGGCGACTAAACTCTGGAATAACCTACCTAACATTGTTCGGAAAGCAGCCACATTCTTGCAGTTTTGATCTAGATTAAAGACACATATCTTTAACCTGGCTTACACATAACATAATAATATGCTTTTTAATATCGAAATCCGTTAAAGGATTTTTAGGCTGCATTAATTAGGTAAACCGGAACCGGGAACACTTCCCATAACACCCTATGTACTTGCTACATCATTAGAAGAATGGCATCTACGCTAATATAAGTCTGTTTCTCTCTTATTCCGAGGTCACCGTAGCCACCAGATCCAGTCTGTATCCAGATCAGAGGGTCACTGCAGTCGCCCGGATCCAGTACGCATCCAGACCAGATGGTGGATCAGCACCTAGAAAGGACCTCTACTGCCCTGAAAGACAGCGGAGACTAGAACAACACTGAAAAAAACAATAAGTAAATTTACTTAATTTTTATTTGGCAAGTTTTTGCACAAGCATTTTTCAAGTAAATTTAACACATTTGGAAATTAAGTGAATCTACTTAACTAAGTGAAGTAAAAATAAAAAAATGAATAAGTACATTTTATTGAGTAAATTTTAATTAAATAATATTAAATTAATGCATTTAGCAGACACTTTTATCCAAAGTGTCTTACAGTGCATTCAGGCAACAATTTTTACCCATCATGTGTTCCCGGGGAACAGTGGCAGAGCTAGACTTTAAAAACAGGGGTGGCAAAGGGGTGGCAAGGTATTACTTTGGGGAGTCAATATACAAAGTGTTCAATTACACTAAAAATAAATTATTTTCCACAAAATGTATACAGATTAAATTAAAGTTGTTTATTTTCCAAAATGTACACACTTATATATGTATTAAGTATACAGCAAAAACAACAAGTATTCAAAGTGCTCCTTGGACTAATCAAGTACAGTAGTAAACAAAAACTGAGGTAAACTTGGACATGTCAAAACAAGGCAGGACAAGGCAGTTATATACATTCAAATATGTATCTCAGTCACATCTACTATCAGGGATGCAAACACATGTATGGTCAAAAGAGAGAGAGGTTATTGAAGCCTTCGCCCCGTGGCAAATATCCACATACTTAATTGTGATGAATTTTATCCTTTTTAAGTTATCATTTTGCATTGTAAGATTACAGTTAACATCTTTAAATATTACATAAATGTATAATGTATTTTTATTAAACTTTTTATTAAACTAGAAAAAATCTGCACAGTAACTTTATAAAGTGTAAACATGTTAATAAAAACAAATTACTATTAGTATATAGTATATTTATATAGCCTACACTACACATAAATAATATACAATTAAATTATGCTTATTTTAAATGTATTGTGTAGGCTAGGTATAAAAAATATAGGCTTTTAATAATCTTTCAGTGCGCAAAACGATAATATGATAATATGAAACTGTCACGGTTGGGTTAAGGGAAAAACACAAGGAAAGGGTAAGATCCAATAGCAGGTAAGGTTTATTGCACAAACAGGTTAAACACAAAATAAAACTGTCTTGAGAGACAAACCAAACAAAAAGGGAACCGGATGAAACGGGGAACTCGGAAGAACGAGAAGGTAGAGGAAGTCTGGGGGAACGAGAGCATGAGACACATAGGGTAAGGACTCCATAAAGACGACAGAGAAAGACAGCTCTATATAGGGAGACTAATGACTAAGGATAGTCAACACCTGTGCGATTTAATTGGAGTGCAATTACTGTGACGACATGACCAGACAAGCGGAATTAAAGTGCCTATGGTGAAGTGCCTAAGGAGAAGTGCGCTCACTAGGGGACACCCAGGAAACAGAGACTGATAGCGTGACATTACCCCCTCCCCTACGGAGCAGCTACCAGATGCTCCACCTGAAACCCCGGAAAACCCAACAGAAAAAGAGGTAGGAGGGAGGTGAAGCGGAGGCGGACTAGGGGGAGGGACGGAGGGTCAGAAAACAGAGACAAACAACCAGGTGGAATGGAGAGACAGAGACAAAGACAGGACAACCAGGTAAAATGGAAGAAAAGAGACGGAACAACCAGACGTGATGGAAAGGTAGAGACAGGAAGGTGTAACACAAAACAAGGAGTCCAGGAGGGTGGTGGACCGGCGGAAGGAAAGAGGGGAGGGACGGAGGGCCAGGTCCAACGGAGGAAAATAGAAAAAACAAAAAACAAATGAAAACAAAAACATTGGTAAATGGAGGACATTAGGTGATGCCCACCCGGGCGGAACAGAGGGCCATCACCCCCATGTGGTCAAAGCAGAAGCCCCCCCAGGGCGGAGCGGAAGGCCACCACGTCCTCTTGGTCACCGCCGGAGTCCCCCAGGGCGGAGCGGATGACCACCACGTCCTCTTGGTCACCGCCGGAGTCCCCCAGGGCGGAGCGGATGACCACCACGTCCTCATGGTCACCGTCGGAGTCCCCCAGGGCGAAGTGGTCTCGGGCACTGCATCGGGAACGGCCTCCGGCACCGCATCGGGAAAGGTTTCGGGCCCCGCCTCGGTCTCCGGAACCGCAACGGACACCGCCTCGGCTTCGGGCCCCGCCTAGGCCTCCGGAAAAGCATCGGACACCGCCTCGGCCTTGGGCACCGCCTCGGCCTCCGGAACAGCATCGGGCACCGCCTCGGGCACCGCCTCGGCATCGGCCTCTGGAACGGCCTCGGGCACCGCCTCGGCCTCGGGAACAGCATCGGCCTCGGGAACAGCATCGGGCTCCGCCTCGGCATCGGGCACCGCATCGGCCTCTGGAACAGCATCGGACACCGCCTCGGCATCGGGCACCGCCTCGGCATCGGGCACCGCCTCGGCATCGGGCACCGCCTCGGCATCGGCCTCTGGAACAGCCTCGGGCACCGCCTCGGGAACAGCATCGGCCTCTGGAACAGCATCGGGCACCGCCTCGGCATCGGGCACCGCATCGGCCTCTGGAACAGCATCGGGCACCGCCTCGGCATCGGGCACCGACTCGGGAACTGCATCGGGAACAGCCTCGGGCACCGCCTCGGGAACTGCATCGGGAACAGCATCGGCATCGGCCTCTGGAACAGCATCGGGCTCCGCCTCGGCATCGGGCACCGCATCGGGCACCGCCTCGGCAACAGCATCGGCCTCGGGAACAGCATCGGGCTCCGCCTCGGCATCGGGCACCGCATCGGCCTCTGGAACAGCATCGGGCACCGCGTCGGCCTCTGGAACAGCATCGGGCACCGCCTCGGCATCGGGCACCGCATCGGCCTCTGGAACAACATCGGGTACCGCCTCGGCATCGGGCACCGCCTCGGGAACTGCATCGGCATCGGGAACAGCCTCGGGCACCGCCTCGGGAACTGCATCGGGAACAGCATCGGCATCGGCCTTTGGAACAGCATCGGGCTCCGCCTCGGCATCGGGCACCGCATCGGCATCGGGCACCGCATCGGCATCGGGCACCGCCTCGGGAACTGCATCGGCATCGGGAACAGCATCGGGCTCCGCCTCGGCATCGGGCACCGCCTCGGGAACTGCATCGGCATCGGAAACCGCCTCGGGAACTGCATCGGGAACAGCATCGGCCTCTGGAACAGCATCGGGCACCGCCTCGGGAACAGCATCGGCCTCGGGAACAGCATCGGCCTCGGGAACAGCATCGGCCTCGGGAACAGCATCGGCCTCGGGAACAGCCTCGGCATCGGGCACCGCCTCGGCATCGGGTACCGCCTCGGCATCGGGTACCGCCTCGGGAACTGCATCGGCATCGGGAACAGCATCGGGCTCCGCCTCGGCATCGGGCACCGCCTCGGCATCGGGCACCGCCTCGGCATCGGGCACCGCCTCGGGAACTGCATCGGCATCGGGAACAGCATCGGGCTCCGCCTCGGCATCGGGCACCGCCTCGGCATCGGGAACAGCCTCGGGCTCCGCCTCGGGAACTGCATCAGGAACAGCATCGGGCACCGCATCGGCATCGGGCACCGCCTCGGCATCGGGCACCGCCTCGGGAACTGCATCGGCATCGGGAACAGCATCGGGCACCGCCTCGGCATCGGGCACCGCCTCGGCATCGGGCACCGCCTCGGGAACTGCCTCGGGAACTGCCTCGGCATCGGGAACAGCCTCGGGCACAGCATCGGCCTCGGGAACAGCATCGGGCTCCGCCTCGGCATCGGGCACCGCATCGGCCTCTGGAACAGCCTCGGGCACCGCCTCGGCATCGGGCACCTCCTCGGGAACTGCATCGGGCACCGCCTCGGCATTGGGCACCACCTCGGGCACCGCCTCGGGAACAGCATCGGTATCGGCCTCTGGAACAGCATCGGGCACCGCCTCGGCATTGGGCACCACCTCGGCATTGGGCACCGCCTCGGGCTCCGCCTCGGGAACTGCATCGGGCTCCGCCTCGGGAACTGCATCGGGCTCCGCCTCGGGAACTGCATCGGGCTCCGCCTCGGGAACAGCCTCGGCCTCTGGGACTTTCTCCAGACCTTGAGGGACGGTCGACGCCTGTCTCCTCCTCCTCCGTCCTCCACGATGGCGAGTCGGCGGCACCTTGTCTGGAGACTCAGGCGTTGAGTCGTCCATCTTAAGGCAGCAGTGGCTCAGTGGTTCATGTAGGTTGTCTACAAACCGGAAGGTTGGTGGTTCAATCCCCGGCTCCACCTGACCAAGTGTCGAGGTGTCCTTGAGCAAGACACCTAACCCCAGCTGCTCCCGACGAGCTGGATGGCGCCTTGTATGGCAGACACCGCCGTCGGTGTGTGAATGTGTGTGTGAATGGGTGAATGTGAGGCAAATTGTAAAGCGCTTTGGATGGCCATTTGGTCTGTTGAAAGCGCTATATAAATGCAGTCCATTTACCATTTACCATTTAAGCTGTGGCTCTGGGCTGGCGGCAATCCTGTGCTGTGGTGTTAGGCTGGCGGCCATCTTGTGCTGTGGCGCTGGGCTGGCGGCCATCTTGTGCTGTGGCGCTGGGCTGGCGGCCATCTTGTGCTGTGGCGCTGGGCTGGCGGCCATCTTGTGCGGTGGCGCTGGGCAGGTGGCAGTCTTGTCTGGAACTTCTGGTGTGGTTGTTGCATCCCACTGAGCACGATGGTGCAGGTATTTGGTAAACCCCCAAAAGTCCAGGATCTCTAACCCCTTCATCTCCCATTGAGGTAAAGGATCATCCAGGCAATTATTAAACAAATCTTTAAGTGCTGCATCATTGTAACCTAACCCGACTGCCAAAGTCCAAAACAATTGCGCCAGGCCACCCACCTCGCTTCCCTTTTGATGAAGGGTGGTTAAGTTCCGGAATCTCCTCCTCCGTTCCTCCATGGTGGCTGGGGAACAGATTCGAAATCTCACACCGCTGGATCTAGGCATGATGGAGTCCTTCTGTCACGGTTGGGTTAAGGGAAAAACACAAGGAAAGGGTAAGATCCAATAGCAGGTAAGGTTTATTGCACAAACAGGTTAAACACAAAATAAAACTGTCTTGAGAGACAAACCAAACAAAAAGGGAACCGGATGAAACGGGGAACTCGGAAGAACGAGAAGGTAGAGGAAGTCTGGGGGAACGAGAGCATGAGACACATAGGGTAAGGACTCCATAAAGACGACAGAGAAAGACAGCTCTATATAGGGAGACTAATGACTAAGGATAGTCAACACCTGTGCGATTTAATTGGAGTGCAATTACTGTGACGACATGACCAGACAAGCGGAATTAAAGTGCCTATGGTGAAGTGCCTAAGGAGAAGTGCGCTCACTAGGGGACACCCAGGAAACAGAGACTGATAGCGTGACAGAAACGCTTCAAAACAGCGGGTGCAGAATGATGTGCTCAAAGCAAAATGGGATCACAGTGCGCATTTAGAAGTTCACGGCACAAAGTGAAGTAATGTCGAGCGCACAAATCCTAGTGTATATCCGTCCAACACTTTATTGATCACTTGTTTCTTCACAGTTTTAAATTCCAGTTGTTGTGCGTTTGATGCCGATTCATAGTCCTTGTGATGTGTGTGATCTAACTTAGCAGGCACATGGTAGTGAGTCGTTAAAACAGCAACAAATATGAAATACAAATACACACAATAAAGTCATTTTATGCAAATCCACAGCCTTTTATCTACAGATCAATGTGAATATATAATGTTAGACAGAGTTTTACCGTGTATCCTGCTGTAACCGGACGAGGCGCGCGCGCTGTTTGAATACTGAATGAATGTTCGTAAAAATCAAACAGTGTAATGTTTTCAGCGGGGTGGCAACAGGGGTGGCAACAGGGGTGGCAAGGACTTCGTCTGGCCCTTTGGCTCCGCTACTGCCGAGGAATCGAACCCCCCAAACTTGCACTTGCTAATGCAATGTTCTACCACTGAGCTACAGGAACACTTCAAGATTTTGTGAAAAATAAGTGAAAATTTCACTTACTTAATTTTTTATTTTTGGAAAAGTAATTCGGAAAAATTTTTACACTAATAAAAAACCTGGAACAGAGATTCTAGAAATTTCTAAATGCACAGTAGAAGCAGTTCTTGTAAAAATAAGCTAATGACTGTGTCATAACCTGCAACTCTCTGTCGCACAGTAGAGAAATTACCGTATGGACAGGAGGAGACGCTGGCAGGCAATTTTTACTGTCTATGAGGCATTCGGGGGGACGTGGAGGCATAAAGTCAGGGGAGAAGCCCATAGAGAGTCCATAAAAGCAATTGGGCAAAATTATTCAATAACGTCTTCAAGATTTGGTGGGTAATTCAGATTTCTCTTGGCACTGCGAGGAGAGAAGGCTTGCCCACATGATATTTATATCATCAAGCTCAGTTTGAGTCTGCGCAGTACGCTCGACCCCCAGGAAGTGTGTGCTTCTTATCAACTTCACTTGTCTCAGTTGAATCCAGTGGGGTTGCTGTGTCTATTTCTTTTACTGTCAAAAACACACTTCAGAAGTCTACGGGTGACATCACGGACACTACTTTCATGTTTTTATACAATCTATGGTAGGTATTAATAAAATGGTTGATTGAACACTTACAGTGGCTTCACTGTTTGTTGGCAGTTTAGAACGCGATGAGTGATCCAGTCATATATAGATCAGTGGTTCAAACCCACCATGGAAGTTCATGTGGTGAAGAATCATGTCTGCAACCACTTATCTTTGGCAAAGATAAGGTAAGTTGGCTTTTTTTTTAATTATTGTTAATATTATTTTATTGACATTAATGGTTGCTCAGTAGCCTAATTTGTTTAATGGAAGCCTCATAGTATTGTAAGACTTGAACAATACAATAACGTATTGTTGACCTCTTTTAGCATGCATCTTTCATTAGACTAATTACCAAGTCCTACACAGAATTATCTTATCAGCAATTGTCATAATCCAAATTATGCATTAATTGTTAATTTATTTAATCAGTCCTATCCAGTCTATGGTTCTATCATGCCTGCATTACCACAATTTATGCCAATGTGAAATGTCATCCCTTTTTTACTGTAAAATTAAAATATATATTTTTGCAACTTGCAGTGTAGAGAACAGGCTCATTTTCACTGTTATTATTGCCCAAACATGGTTAAAAGGAAAGTCCATTCATGATTGCTGACTGAATTTAGTATTAAAGTGCCTGAGCCATAAAAGTTGAGAACCTGATTTGCAAAACATTGCTGTCTTTCCAAAGTTTAAACTTTCTTCGTTTTATTTCTGACACCATTTACTGTGTTAAAGGGAAGCCTCAAGGAGGACCAAGTGAACTACATGAACAGTTGTCTCAAGGACCATGGAATTCTTGTGGTATACTGTCTGAGTCACTAGCAATTGTTCATTTTAGAAATTTTAACTCTCAGCCAGTGTTGGGTTACTCTAAATTACTGTACAAATTACTGTCTCCAGAAAGTATTTAATTTCTTATTATGAATTACTTTCTAAATCCTGTATCAACCTTGACAAGTTAATGATACAAGGATAGACATGAAATGTTTCTTTTTAATTCTTTCAAGTAACTACATAAATTATTCTGTTCACACTTTAGATTATCACGTGATCCTAATTACTGCTTAGTAATACTTAGTAAAGTAGTTGTTAAGTTTAAGAATTGGTTAGGATTAAATATTTAGAATAAGGTTTTGAAGAATAAGACATTAATATGTGCTATATATGTTAAGTAATAATAAACAGGCAATATCCCAGCAATATTCATGCTAATACACAACTAGTTTATTGTGAGAATTGGACAAAGTATTTAAAGTGAGAAGGGTACATAAAAAGCATGCATTTTAACGTTAGACTTTAAATGCAGATGTTAAATCAACTATGTATTTGTGTATACATGTTGTACAGTCTATACACAGTGTTAGTTCAATTATATATGAAATAACTGATATTAAATAACAGTAACTATTTACTTTTACTATTTATAACTAGTTTTAACCAGCACTGCTCTCAGCATACTGGTCTTTCCCACTACAAACATTAATACCCAAAACAAAGACAGATACATTCAAAAACTGGGCACTGGGGCCAATATCTTCATATTTCTTCATTTGTTTGCTTACATTTGTCAGTATCTGTTCTGGAGGACATTTTTATCTATGTTGTTCTCCACGAGGGTGACGAGGCAATTCTGACGCTGGCCCTTGTGTGCATTTGCTTCAGAGACCTTGTGACGAGGGAAGCCTTCAGAAGACGATCCCAAGTCTCCCCCAGTAGTTTTTGTATAACTTTTTACGTATTTGTAAAAAATCTTAAGAAATTCTTGTTATTTGCTTGAACAATCAGTTAATTAATTCCACCCTTGTGGATTTTTGAATGTGTGTACGTTTACATGTCTACAGGTGTCACAAATTGGAGTGATTTCTCCTCATACTACAAGGCAGAGTTTTACGAAATGTACAGATTGGAAACGTATATGCAGTGTGGAGACCTATTCAAAAATTGTATTCCAGGTATGTTGTGTTAGTTGTTGCAAGTTGTTTTCTATCTTTGCTAACCTGTAGGATATTTAGGTCGAGGAAGAAGAGAAGAACTCAACACCAACCCAGGCTTCTGCAGCGAGTTCTGACAAATCTGTTTTGACCTTCTTTGAGTGTTGTGTGCATGTAGTGCCATAGATGCAAACTCCTCACCTTTCAGTGATAACTCACTTTTTTGAGGTTGAAATGGGTCACCTATGAGGTTTGCATGGATCCAATGAGAGTGGATCTTACGAGGGTAAATAAAGAATTGGTTGTTTCAATAAATTGTGCATAGTATTTTCTTATATTCTGTACTTCAAAAAATGTCTAATAAGGTAATACTTTATGTATTTGAGGTCTGAGATGTGGGAACAGTAAAGAGGTAGGGCAAACATTTAGCTTTTTAGCTCCACATTGCCGTCCAATTAAATAATATTGTCTTACTGCAGTTTTCTATTAATGATCACGATCAGTGGATGAAAGCACACTTCTTTTCTACTTGATTAGAAAATATGTAATAGACACTTGATTTAATACCAATATAATAAAAACAGATGTGCCCACTTATTAATTTGAAGTATAAAATGGACTACTGAGAGGGGTAAAGAATTAGCCAATCAAAGAAAACACTTGTTTTTATTCTTACTTATAACTGTAAATATTAAAATATTTGGTTGTTGCCCATAATTAATATGTGCACCCATTCCCACATTGAACAAACTACAGTGATTGTAACTAAGCATTTAAAGCATTATTTAACCCTCTGAGGTTCTTCATTTAGGAGTCACACTCAGGACCTTCGTGGTCAAAAGTGACCAGACTCCTGAAATCAAATATTTTTCCCCCCAATAAAATCAATGTAATATATTTTTATTCAATAATATTTATTCTTTTGAATTTTATGGTAATAATATTTATGCAATAATTATGATCTATTTTCCCTCATGAAATAATATATATATATATATATAATTTTCATTATTTTTCAATTAATGCTGTATTACAGGTTAAAATAGATACTAGGCCTTTAAAATCCGTTTTTTTAAGTCAGACTGGTGCCACCTGGTGGGAGTAGTGGCCAATAATATCATGCAATACCATTGTTAACCACTAGATTGATGTACACTATAGCAAGGCTTGTAAATTCCCTAGTTGTTTTTGCACATATTTTCTAAATTTTTTAGGTTGTTGATTTGAATATATATATAAGTTTTCTGTTTGTTTGTTTGTTTGGTTTAAATGGTAATTTGAAGTGCCAGTTTAACTTTATAACACAGTCAAAGCTGAGCATTGTGTTATAAAGAGAACAAATGGAAAGCATTTTGTTACCCATTGTTTTAATTCTAATTTAATAAAAATGCAATTCATTCATCATAACATTTTTTTTTTATAAACCTGTTAAAATAAACATTTTAATTAAATCTGTTTTTTGTACTGTTCATTGAACAGTGACTCATATTCAAAAGGCAACAGCAATTATGAACAAAAAAAAAAATAACAGCAAAAGTATAAAAATTATAAAACTGTAAATGGAAAATAGAAAAATAAAAATAAATAACTAAGTGTTTTAAATATAATCCTAACTATATTTACTTATTATCTGCATACTAACTGTATGCAGATTAATACTAACTGTAATTCACTAGCTAGGACCACGCCACAAACCAGCTATGCAACTGGGGAAGAGTAGAAAGAGGATGAAGGGGTCGAGGGAATGGGATGATGGTCAGGTTGATCAGGGAATCTTGAATTGATGGCTCAGGGAGACTCAGGGTGGGGGTACCGTCTCTAGCGTATATGTAGTCCAGACAATGAGGACCCCCTGATACAATCTGATAGAAAATAATGTGGGATAAGGTTGGTTGAATGGATGAGAAAGGGAGGGAAGGGTGGATCTCGAGAACGAGACTAGCAGAGTGGTGTGAGGTGGCCCTGTACATATGGAGGTTTGGAAGTCAGGTGATTGCTTGAGGAGTGGCCCTGCTCCCATACTTTAGTTAACCTCACTTAACCCCATTTAGTGTTTCTTGAACGTCACAGATCATAACTGTGTGTCTCTTGCAAATTGGATGATTGCACTTTGTGCAAATGATGCTTGTTTTCACATCTTGTGTGTGTGTGTGTGTGAGAGAGAGAGTGTGTGTGTGTGTGTGTTTACATGTTTTCAAGAGAGAGACGGTGTGTGGCGTTTGCATTTTGGACCCAGTGTCTTCCCTTTGTTTGATACATTGATTTCATTTCACATATTCTCAAGTTTCTCTGTTACAGTGTCACATTACTCTATGTGTGTGTGTAAACACATGCCTGTGTGTTCAAGACAGAAACACAGTGTGAGACTTTTGCATTTTGGATCCAATGTCTGCCTATTTTTTTGAATCATTGATTTTATTCCACATATTCTCAATTGTCCCTGTTACAGTCTCATATTTCTCTGTGTGTGTGTGCTTACATGCTTTCATTGCTGTGTGCATTACTCATTACTTTGTGGTTAAATAATTTATTTTATTTCACACATTTTACACAGTGACACCCAATCATTTGTGTGTGTATGTTTATGTGTGTATAAGTGTGTGTGTGTGTGTGTGTGTGTGTGTGTTTGTGTTTTGCACTCATGATATTTTAGATATTCACCCCTTCTCTGTTGTGTACTTTGTTTTAGGCATTGTGGCTGATTTGTAGATTGTACACACAAAAACAATCTCTGTATTTTCGTATTTTTGCCAAAGTCCGATTAATTTCCTATGTGTGTTCATATATCAAGTACCATAAAAGTCACAAAGTTTCGTGCCATTCCTATGAAGCTACTATTTAAAAAAAAAAAATATTTTTAAACTTTTTGGTCAGGAGAGACCGAAGAACCCCAGTGGGTAAGAAAAAAATGTTTTTAGCAAGTTTGTTTTTCCATCACAAGAATAACTTTATATACGACTTTATTACAAAATATTATGTTAATCTGCCATATGTCCAATCAAAATGCAGTGGGACGAGATCCAGCTCCACCCCCTGGATCTTGTGTTCTGCAGTGAGGGGCTACTGTAATTTATGTACTCAAAGCTTGGAGAAACAAACTACATGGTAATGTTATCAAAAATATGTTTATTTTACAGAAATTTCTGACACGGTTCCATTACTCATTTTCCACAGCATCTACCGAATATACACCAATACAATCTGCGTCTCTCTTTCTCTCCGACAGTGAGTTTGACATGCATACGTCTCCTGTCAATTATAGTCTGAATGTCCGTGCGGGAAATTGCAGGTATTCCACATTATTGCGCATCATATAATTCCTGTGCAAATGTGGCGAACGCTTTATTGTAATATAAGAACACTGTCATGTAATTGCAGAAAACTGGATGCAAGCTCTCAAATAGGCCTAATAAATAAACGGTCCCACTTTATATTTAGTGTCCCTAATACCGGTGTACTTATGGGGTGCCGTTTGTAAAGCAGCTCACGCTGAAAAGTAACATTTTGTCACATTTAGCTTCAAACAATGTTTAAAAAACTGGTATGTTGATGGTCACTTTTTAGCACATTTACAACATTTGTCAACTTAAGGATATTTTAAATATTTAAATCTAAATATTAAATGTTAAATCTAAATGTTAAATCTAAATCTAAATGTTAAATCTAAATATAGATGTTAAATCTAAATGTTATATCTAAATGTTAAATCTAAATGCTAAATCTAAATCTAAATGTTAAATATAAATGTTAAATATAAATATAAATGTTGAATCTAAATGTTTCGGTTGAAACTAAATATTTAACTAATATGCAAATTAAAAATGCAGATAACTGGAAGTGCCAAAATAAAAGTTTGATGAGGTAAGTGTATGTTCATCGTGTCAAATGAGTAGCGAATAAAAACCATCTCATCCGAGGATATTGACTCTTGGACATGGATTATCATGATAATAACTATCTAAAATAATAAATACATTCGGAGAAACTGTATTTGAAGGGTAGGCTAGTGTCACTTTTATTAAAATGTTTGCATGCTTAAACGTCAGCAAGAGCCTATGCTCTTGTTGGAGATTTTGAACAACAGTAACGTTAACAGTTACCGTACCGGTCAGGGGCGGTGTTCTGAAATATTCGGTTTCTGAGATTTTCAGTGACGATCATGAGTTTTCTGTTTTGCGTTAAAGCGACTCTGAAAATATTAGTGCGTTGAAACTGAAACATAAACTATTTTAGCGTAGAATTACATTATGCTTAGTTTATTGTTGTTTTTATTACTATTGTTAATATGCAAAACAATTTAAAGATTTTGTCATGGTTTGTGATTGTCGTAATGATTTATCTGAGGTATTCTATGCTCCAAATGAGCCTACAATGATGCAGTTTTATGATATTCTTATTTGACATTAATAAGAGTCCTTAAAATGTGTTGTTTAATAACTTTGCCAAAATGTATCTGTTGTACCATAATAAAATATATTCTGTGTCATTCTTAATCGTTTACTCAATCATTCAAAAAATGTTTTAAATAAAGCAAAAGCTGAATGTATTTTTCTTTTTTTAAGCACACATGAACTGGAATATAAACATACTTTATCTCTGTATTTTTTTTATATATATATATATACATTTAGTAGTTAAAATGCACAATATAGTTAAAAAAAAATTTATAAATAAATTTTATAAATTTTATTTTTGTATTTAATCCAATACTGCATTGTGGTGCACTTGAAAATCATCTTGACTCAAATGTGTATTGGTCAATTGAAATCTACAACCTTGCAGTATTTAGTTTTGTAGTTTAATAACAAATGGCTAAATCAAAGCATGCAGTAATTTATATATTCTCATTTCAAAGATAGATTGCTTTTGCTGAATAAACTGAATAAAGACTGATTCTGTGTTAAAAGTTTTATTAACAGATGTGGTGAAGGCATTACATAAATGACATTTACTACACACCTGTATGAATATAAAATAAATGGTCATGTTTTGGAAAAAAAAAAGGTGAAAGCTACACAAGGGTTTACTTGTGTATGTGTTCAAAGATAGACCTTCTGATCAACACAAGCAAGCACGTTATAAGATATAATGTTATGTATTATAATGTTATATTTCTGTTTTAAATACATAATTGTATTTAATACATAAATACATTATTCAAGTAAATTCCTATATGAACAACAAATGGCAAATAGAGATTTATACACCATGAACAAACTCAATGAAATAAGTTTAAATGTTGGGAGAAGAAACATGCTTCCAAATCAATGGGACCAGATTGTTTTTAGCCACTGCAGAATAAGCCATTCAAGAATGACCCACATGTTTGTAATTGTGGCGAGTGGGGCGGGGCCGAGGGACGTGGGAACAAGGAGTGAGGCCGGCGGAATGATTGGGAAATCAGCGACACCTGCGCCCCACCGCCGGTCTCGAGTCCCACGTAGGAGATGGAAGGATATAAAACTGGAGCGAAGACAGTGAAGGACGAGAGGGGACCAGGTCTGGGCCATATTTTATTCTGTTTTGTGTTTAGTTTGTGATTATTAAAGTTTCATTTTGATTGTCCGCCGGTTCCTGCCTCCTCCTTCCCGATGATTAGGAAGTTTATCATTACAGTAATATTAATAGAATATTCACCAACATGATCTTTTTTTACAAAACCCTTTATTCATTAAACATGCTTTATTAGTTTGTGCTTGGTTTTTACCTTTTATTATCTTGATTTTTTGTTTGTTTAACTATTACACTGATAAAGCACACTCTGTTGGTCATCATCCACCATCAGATAATAAAATAAAATAAATTTAATTCTGAGAACGTTTACCCATGTATGTGTGCAAAGTGGCCTCATGTACAGTATAGCTTGAGAAAATGTAACTCTCCCCAATTAGGAGAGCTTCTGCAAACTAGGAAGAAAATAGCAGGCAGAAGTGCAAGTATCAAACTCTGCTGATTTGTAACAGATATATTCATTGCAAACAAACAGCTTCTCCACATTAACTGTAGACTACCATGCACTTCCATGTGACAGCTTTTTTATGGAGAAAAAAAAAAGTTAAATGTTACTTCATAAGAGTCTTTATATCGTTCTTCATTTCTCAGCTTACAGTCTTACAATACAGTGAGTTTGTAGCAAGTTTGTGCCACCATATGCTACACAACTTCAAAAGACATACTTATCAAATGACATACTTTTAATAGCAAAAGGAATATAGGAAAATATTTAACAGCTTGTGGCCCATTTACTTGAAGCGTATTCTAACGATGGGCTGCCTCTGGCAAATCAGTACTGTAATCGCTGAGTAAACATTTAAAGCTGCAGTAGGGAACTTTTTTACATATTTGTTAAACCTGTCATTATGTCCTGACACAACCCGTTCTCATCAGTCTGCGTATAAATAACACGACTTTACACTTTCTATTTGCGTGTAATGCATACGCCAAATGCCATTTTTGCGTGCATATGATACGCCAATCCTTCCCATTAATTTCGGTGGAGAGCAGATGCGTCCAAATAACACGCATCATCTTCAGCGGCAGTGACGTCACTAGCGAGGCTCGTTCAGTTCACCTGATGCGCGTACACCTTCAAACAGGTAAGCAAGGGTAAATATATTTTTTTATTCTTCTTTTTGTAATGATATCACGTGGTTAAGCGTATTGTTTTAATTATTTCAGTATTTCTGCATCACGTTAGACAGGGCCGTGTTTTTAAAGGGCAGTTTATGCTCCAATTATGGGTCAGTGGGCTGCTCAGCTAGCCTACCATTGTCATTAGCCTAAGCTAACCTGTACTGTTGATAGACCTGTTGCAGTTTTAAATAAATTTATGATGTGACATATGGGTCTTCAGCTTTTAGACATGACTAATACAAGCACAACAAAGCACCCAACCCAATATCGCGTGATAATCGTGATCGTGTAAAAAGTCCACACATTTAGCATATTTTTACAATACTAGCCTAACTTTTGCTTGACCACGTCATGTGTAGCCAACACACACACAGTAACTACAGCATATTTACCATGCTTCTCCTACTGTAACCGTAGTTTTACTCTGGACTTTGTAACGCACATAACCACGACATTTACTATGGGTTTACCATAGTAACCATAGTTTTACTCTGGTATTTGTAGTTACTAACACACAATAACCACGACATTTACTATGGGTTTACCATAGTAACCATAGTTTTACTCTGGTATTTGTATTTACTAACACACAATAACCACTACATTTACTATGGGTTTACCATAGTACCCATAGTTTTACTCTGGTATTTGTATTTACTAACACACAATAACCACAACACTTACCAGGATTTTACCACAGTAACTGTTTTTACTCTACACTATTTGTAAAGCACAGTAACCACTAAGTTTGCCACGCCTTTAATATCTTTTTGTGATGTAATTGTAATTCAGTGTTTTTTCTGTCTTGCAGTTACGTCGGATTACATACTCCACAACAACCTGTAATCCAGCAGATCTTTAAAGAAGCCATCTCTTGTAAAATCTCTCTCTCTCTCTCTCTCTCGCTCTGCTACAATTAACAGGGAACTTCAACTCCACGCTCCCAATGCTGATATTGAAGAAGCTGTCAAGGGGGCTGAACAAGTCCTTCAAAGGATCAACCCTTCACAGGTAATGTTGAAGACTCTTAGTTATAACTGATTTGCTTTAATGAACGCATCCTTATATTATATTATGTGTTAATCAAATATTTTGGTCACAGATCATTTTAACACACTGTCTCAACATGTTTATATTTCAGGAAGGCCTGTCATGAGATTTGAATTTGACCATCTTGTGCATTTATGAAGAAGACCAAAAGCTGCAAAGGCAAACACTTCCAATGGTACGTCAGATACATTTTTCTCAGCATTTGATGTTTCTTAAATTTGGGTTCACTTAGCCCATCAGGAAGAACACTCAACAAAGAGCATGTTGTAGTAGTAATAATTCATCCAATAATCATATTATATTGCACAAGCGTACTTGTACAAAATTCTACAACTTTTACTCCTACTGCTGTTATTGGCCATTACCACAGCTCCCATCAGATTGTGCCCATTGTAAGAGTGTTTATATCATGAAGTTTAAATGAAGTCCATTGTATTCTTTATTAATCTTTACAAATTGGTGCCGCCTCTTCCTGTTTCAACAGTACATGATATCTGTCCACACCTCAT
This sequence comes from Carassius auratus, assembly GCF_003368295.1. Taxonomy (NCBI): domain Eukaryota; kingdom Metazoa; phylum Chordata; class Actinopteri; order Cypriniformes; family Cyprinidae; genus Carassius; species Carassius auratus. The sequence continues at coordinate 6,198,804 of NC_039263.1, read as the reverse complement.
AGTCTGCCTTTCTTTCTATGGTGATGTTACTGAACACATCTGTCTCAGAAGCAAGAGAATGGAAATCCTAGTTTAACTTTTCAAGTGCTACAAATCAGATCTTCAATGAATTTGGGCAATCAGATCACTTAAAGTTGTTCACACAAAGACCAATAACTATAATGAGAAGTATTTTAGCATCCACACCAACAGACAATACTGTACAATTACTGCTATGCACACTGCAGTTACAGTATGTTGTATTCTGCCATTTGTTGTTGTCAGTGTTTTTGTTGTTCATAATGTGATAAATTATCTTTGTTTCTTCTTGCAGGATTTCTCACAGATGACTTAATCATTCTTCATCAGCTCTTCACAATATCAGCCCATTCAAAAGCTTCCAGATCTTCCTCTCTTGTGTGACACATCTGCTCTCAGTCCTTCACTGCCAACCTCCAGTCTTAGCATTTCTGCTTGTATTCATTTTTCCTCTACATTCATCACTCCAATCTCTACTATAAGCACTCCTGTATATATATATATATATATACACATAATAATAATTATTATTATTATTAACCATTTATTTGTTTTGCATTTATTCACAATAGAAGCAAACAATGATTACAGGATATATGTTTTTAAAGGTGATAATTGTAAAATATTGGAGCATTGTTGTTAATCATTTTTGCCTATTTGGTTGATAAAGGGAAGAAAACAATATATTTTCAACTGTAGCCTTGATTATTCTTTGGCATCTTTTGTCAGGATTTCTGTAAACAAATTCCCTTTTTATTTTTGAATATTAAACTTATGTTTTTTGAAGGGAGTTTCTGTTGCAATTTTGTTTGTTTGTTTTCACTTAGTTACCTCTATGCATTTTTTTTTATCAACTTTTCTTTTTTTTCATAGTGGAATAAACTGGAGAGAGACTGTTTTGGGCACTATGTTTATCTGCGAAAAGTTTGACATATCAATAAACACTGTAAAATGACTAGACAATGAGTGATTGATGTCATGATGTTTGTTTGTTTGTTTTCTATTCCTATAGTTCAACTGGTGGATCTAAGAATGGCAAGTTTTTAGGGTCCATTTCCATGAAACATAGATGTGATAAATTGTTTACCTTTAATACACTATAAATACATTGTAAATATTACAGAAGGAAAATTGAGTAGTAGAAAAATATTGTGTTTAAATAATCTTCAGAGGTGTTTTTTTTAAGCAAATGAAACATTTTGACATTTATTTTTCACACAGTATATGCACACTTTTGAGTTTAAGTACTGTACACTAATATTAGTGTAAACAATGTAGCCTATTCAATACAATGGGAATCATTATACCTTCGTTAAAACACAAAACAAAAAAACACCTTTAATCAACGTATTTCTTGCTGCATCAGGGTAACTGCAGCTTCTGTCCATTCACTACAGGAACCCGGAAGCTCCCGGCATAAATGACCATATATGTACAAGTTAGTGTGACGCCTCTGCTCAACTGGGTTGCCATTGGCTTTGACGTTCCCTTGGCTCTCGCAGAACTCGCTGTGATTGGACTATCTTTTAACCCAAATTATAAACCGCTTAATGTTGCAAAGTCTGTTTGACTGTAATTATTACGTCAGTAACACCTTCAGTTAACAATGCAGTGTTGCTATGTCGTGAGAAATTACCTCTTTACCGAAATGGTAACCCTAACCCTAAGCACAACTCCAATAAACTCCAAATACCAGCGCTAATATTACTCACGTTCAAACGATAGAATGGCAGAGGCTTATGGGTACTGTAGTTTAAAATGTTTAATAATTAAAAAAATGGGAAAATGCAATCTTTTTTAACAAAGGGTAATCTAAACATGTTCATTGTGTAAACATTAATGACATATTTAAGAGGCAGGCTGAAATTCGATATTTTACTAAGTGCACTTTTTTAAACACCTTTATACCACCTTTCCATATATGTTTGAAAACTCTGTCCAACATTATTTAATTAGCATAGCATAAGTAGTTGTCCTGCCAATTTTTTCTTTGACACTATAATCAGACTTTGATTTACAGCCATTTGAAATTTACATTTTTTTGCTCTTCTAGGGGACTCTACTGGGCCCTTGAAGATGGAAGGGCAGTAAAACATACACATACCTTTCTCATCATGGACAACAGACTGTGCTGAGTCATAATTTCTAAGTTTTTCTTTTCAACAAATTGCCAATATGTAAGTTGTAAGTCATGTTTATCTTAGAATAAGAATAGAACCATAAAAATATACATCAGTGCCTATTTGGAATAGGCTCCAAATATTGAATTATATCAGGTGCAAGGATACAGTATTGAAAGTAAACAAAGACACCAATTTAAACAACCAATACATACTGTGACACTTCATTGTACTTTCACAGTGTCAATGTGTCATTCAGTAAGACAAGGTACAGAGAGTGTGTAGTTTATAGTGCAAAGCCATACAATTCATGCAATGCAAAGAATCATAATATTAGGAGCTAATTTGTGTCTCTGTGTAAAATACTCCTCATATTTGTCCTCCTCGGGTACTAAACATCAGTAATGTGCATGCTCATCTTACTTATTATACAGTACTGGATTCATGTTGATCTTTCCCTTGTCCATCACCTTCAGTTGTGCATGAAATTCCTGCAGCATTATAGTCCATGCAGTATCTTCTAATGCAGCTTTCAGCCTGCCCTTCATCTAACTGAATGTCATTAACGTAACCAAATGTTCATTTCTTAATTAAAACACATTTATCTATTGTTTACAAAATTAAATGGTGTATTTACCAAACACCATTCTTAATATAGAATATTCACCCTACTTTATTATCCAACACCATGTGCAGTACTTTACTGGAGGATACAACATAAAGACAACTAAAGTAGTGTATTAAGACAAATGATATACAATTTTTAACAATATTAAAAATGGGTTATGTTAAAACCATGTTTTTCTAATCAGATGAAACTATGCAAATGCATGCATGGTGAAATGTCTTGAGCCCCAAAGAATCACATCAAGTTTTTAGAGCTCTCCTGCTTTTCTTCCTCTTCTTGCTTGTCCATGTCCTGGACATATCATAATCTTCCATGTCATACATTTTTTTTTGCAGTTGTTATGCAGCACCCTACAGCACAACTGATGAACAAAAGACATGTAACTAATTTAAATCAAATATCTTTATTGTCACAATACAATGAACACAAGTATACAGGTGATGAAAGTCTTGGGTGCAGACTGCAGCGTGACAGTACGGATGACAAATGAATTAATTCATGAATATATATGAAATACAAATTCTGAATATATATATATATGAAACACAGATATATAAGGGACTCAATTCAGGTAGAGAACAATATATGTTAAAAATTATGCTATACAAAGAGCATGAATTGAAAACAATAATAAACACAGTACACATACATCTCTGCAGTAAAGCACGGTATGAATTAGTGCAAACAGAATGTCAGGGTGCATAATAATATTGAGTCCAGTCAGCATAACTGATAAGAGTGCAGGGCATATGAGGTTGGTGGGGTGTGTATGGTTTTACTGGTATGAGTTCAGTTTAGTCTGATTGCCTGTGAAAGGAACTTGTCTCACTGTCTGCTGGTGTAGGTTCTGTGATAACGTCTGCTTGATGGTAACAGTGAGAGCAATCCATGGCTCGGCTGGCTGGAGTCTCTGATGGTCCTCCTCACACTCCACCTGGTCTAGATGTCCTGGAGGGCCAAAACATGTATTTAGGTTATGGTAAATCAATAAACAATATATAGTATTTTTATTTATAATTGTTGCACTGGACTTAACATTGATTCTTGTTGGGGATATTGGCCAAAAGAATCCCACCACAATTAGCTCTCGTTGTTTAGCTATGATGTTTACTTTTACAGGCCGTAACATCTGAGCTGTCGCAGTAGAGCGGTTTGTGAATGCAGTCTTCACAGCAGATAACTGATGGGTTCAGGTAGCAGTGATGCACTCGGTGGCCATTCAATTGATATCTTCATCAATTGGCTTCATCTTAATTCAAACAAACAGACAAAACAATAAGTCAGCAATAACAGCAATAACCATTCTAGAGTAATAGTGTTGGTGAATACAGTTGCAGGTGTCAGTACTCACCATATTCAGTCATTTCCTTCCCAAATCACAGAGATGATGCACAGCTTATTTGCTCATTTTAGGAGCTATAAAAAAGATGTATATGTGAAAAACTATAACTGCGGACTTGAAAAGTCTTTTGAGAGATCAACATCAATGTTGTACCACACATAACTGCATTGAATTCAGACATACAAATTGAAATGTGAAACTTTTCACCTTTCTGTCTTTTCTTTTGGGGCACAAGAAGTCCATGTTCATTCCTCATTTCTTTAGGACTGGTTTGACTGATTTTCTTTGCGTTTCTGGTCTTCAGCTGTAAAACAAGAAAATATTTATTGACCCCATGTTTAATCATTATTGTTGTTTAAAAATATAAATAAAGCAGATATCATTATATACTTCAAGCACAAGTTCCTTGGCAACTCTAGTAGGCTCCTGAGTTCATCTGTACACATCAGATTCAGCGTCTGAGAAAATGCCATCATGCAAACTCTCAGTTTCTGCCTTACAACAGAGCATAAAAGAATGTGTGAGTGAGGGAGTACAGCATGAAGATGAAGTGAAAAAGGCAGAGAAAGGCAGAATTTTGTGTATAAATTTAACAGAATGAGGGGAACATTTAAGAGATTTAAGAGAACAGTATTGTCTGTTGGTGTGGATGCTAAAATACTTCTCATTATAGTTATTGGTCTTTGTGTGAACAACTTTAAGTGATCTGATTGCCCAAATTCATTGAAGATCTGATTTGTAGCACTTGAAAAGTTAAACTAGGATTTCCATTCTCTTGCTTCTAAGAGAGATGTGTTCAGTAACATCACCATAGAAAGAAAGGCAGACTATGAGGTGTGGACAGATATCATGTACTGTTGAAACAGGAAGAGGCGGCACCAATTTGTAAAGATTAATAAAGAATACAATGGACTTCATTTAAACTTCATGATATAAACACTCTTACAATGGGCACAATCTGATGGGAGCTGTGGTAATGGCCAATAACAGCAGTAGGAGTAAAAGTTGTAGAATTTTGTACAAGTACGCTTGTGCAATATAATATGATTATTGGATGAATTATTACTACTACAACATGCTCTTTGTTGAGTGTTCTTCCTGATGGGCTAAGTGAACCCAAATTTAAGAAACATCAAATGCTGAGAAAAATGTATCTGACGTACCATTGGAAGTGTTTGCCTTTGCAGCTTTTGGTCTTCTTCATAAATGCACAAGATGGTCAAATTCAAATCTCATGACAGGCCTTCCTGAAATATAAACATGTTGAGACAGTGTGTTAAAATGATCTGTGACCAAAATATTTGATTAACACATAATATAATATAAGGATGCGTTCATTAAATCAAATCAGTTATAACTAAGAGTCTTCAACATTACCTGTGAAGGGTTGATCCTTTGAAGGACTTGTTCAGCCCCCTTGACAGCTTCTTCAATATCAGCATTGGGAGCGTGGAGTTGAAGTTCCCTGTTAATTGTAGCAGAGCGAGAGAGAGAGAGAGAGAGAGAGATTTTACAAGAGATGGCTTCTTTAAAGATCTGCTGGATTACAGGTTGTTGTGGAGTATGTAATCCGACGTAACTGCAAGACAGAAAAAACACTGAATTACAATTACATCACAAAAAGATATTAAAGGCGTGGCAAACTTAGTGGTTACTGTGCTTTACAAATAGTGTAGAGTAAAAACAGTTACTGTGGTAAAATCCTGGTAAGTGTTGTGGTTATTGTGTGTTAGTAAATACAAATACCAGAGTAAAACTATGGTTACTATGGTAAACCCATAGTAAATGTCGTGGTTATTGTGTGTTAGTAACTACAAATACCAGAGTAAAACTATGGTTACTATGGTAAACCCATAGTAAATGTCGTGGTTATTGTGTGTTAGTAACTACAAATACCAGAGTAAAACTATGGTTACTATGGTAAACCCATAGTAAATGTCGTGGTTATGTGCGTTACAAAGTCCAGAGTAAAACTACGGTTACAGTAGGAGAAGCATGGTAAATATGCTGTAGTTACTGTGTGTGTGTTGGCTACACATGACGTGGTCAAGCAAAAGTTAGGCTATTGTAAAAATATGCTAAATGTGTGGACTTTTTACACGATCACGATTATCACGCGATATTGGGTTGGGTGCTTTGTTGTGCTTGTATTAGTCATGTCTAAAAGCTGAAGACCCATATGTCACATCATAAATTTATTTAAAACTGCAACAGGTCTATCAACAGTACAGGTTAGCTTAGGCTAATGACAATGGTAGGCTAGCTGAGCAGCCCACTGACCCATAATTGGAGCATAAACTGCCCTTTAAAAACACGGCCCTGTCTAACGTGATGCAGAAATACTGAAATAATTAAAACAATACGCTTAACCACGTGATATCATTACAAAAAGAAGAATAAAAAATATATTTACCCTTGCTTACCTGTTTGAAGGTGTACGCGCATCAGGTGAACTGAACGAGCCTCGCTAGTGACGTCACTGCCGCTGAAGATGATGCGTGTTATTTGGACGCATCTGCTCTCCACCGAAATTAATGGGAAGGATTGGCGTATCATATGCACGCAAAAATGGCATTTGGCGTATGCATTACACGCAAATAGAAAGTGTAAAGTCGTGTTATTTATACGCAGACTGATGAGAACCTGTGAAAAAATCAAGATCCTCTGGCTCCTCCCAGTGGTCCTATTGCCATTTGCAGGAATACCATCGCTCCCGGTAAGAAATCAACCAATCAGAACTGCGGTCTGTAACTTTGTTTGTGTTCAAAATGTAGAAAAATGTATATAATAAGCGAGTACACCATGAATCCATTTTCCAAACCGTGTTTTTGGCTTGTCCTGAAACACTAGGGAGCACCTATAATAAGTGTTTATATTCTGACTATTTTAGATTGCTTCGGGGGTACCGCAGCGGAGTAACCCAGTACCTTTGTGATTCTTCATAGACATAAACAGAGAGAAGTAGATCCAGCTACGATGTTCTTCCGCAAGATGCAAGCAGTTCTGTTTATTAACCGCTAGAGCGTCAAAAGTTACCTACCGCAGCTTTAAAACAGCAAACAATAAATAACATTTTGTGCACTGAGCAATTTTATTCTACATTTGCTTATCTTCATTCGAAGCTGAAACGCAATTAACCTACCTTGTTGAACAGTTTTTGTGATCCGGTGAAAACGCACTAATATTTTCAGAGTCGCTTTAATGCGAAACAGGAAACTCATGATTATTCATGTATGCTCCGCCCAGCGTCACCGAAAATCTCAGAAACCGAATATTTCAGAACAGAGGGCGGGGATATAGGCTCTTGCTGGCATTTAAACATGACAGAAAGTAACTGTGTGTTCACACAGTTTAGTTTCACCCGAAACATTTAAATTCAACATTCAACATTTAGATTTAACATTTAGATTTAATATTTAGATTTAACATTTAGATTTAGCAGTTAAATTTAATATTTAAGTGTAACATTTAATATTTAGATTTAACTATTTAAAATATCTCTAAGTTGACAAATATTGTTGTAAATGTGCTAAAAAGTGACCCTAAAAAATGCATACCAGTTTTTTAAACATTGTTTTAAAACTAAATGTGACAAAATGTTGCTTTTATTTTCAGCATGAGCCGCTTTAAAAACAGCCGCTTTTACCATATGTACTTACAGTAGCAGTTTAGTACATAGTATGCAATCACAGTGTATGCTCACATTGGTACATAGTATCTGCAGCTGTAATATTTCTGTAACTACACACATGTAACAACCTTCAGGATGGTTTGTGTAAGTACAAATGTGCAGTGGCACCCCCAGAAAATTTTAATAGGGGTGGCCAGATGAGGCAACAGTAACTCTTAGGGCGGCACATAAAAAAAAAAAAAAAAAAAAAAATGGTAAAAATGGTAAATGACAAAAAATTATATCTCTGTGATTTCTGTGATTTTATCGATAATGATAACTAGACAACATTTTGCTGAGTGTGCTGATATCCTATTTCTAATAGACAGCTGACTCCTGATATTTTTTTTTTTTCTAAAAGTGGAACATCTTTTAGGTCAAATACTTGCATTTGGGCTGTTACCAAGCAAATGCAATCAGTATCAATAAAATTTATCTTAGCAATGCAGAGAAAACAGAAGCTGCAGCCGAAGTGCATTTAGATGTTTTGACACACTATTTAATGCAGCTCTGTGGGACATGGAGTACTTTAACCTGAAGTTGCAAACTAATATATAATGTTTTGATATTTTAAACATAAAACATTGAAAACTGATCTTTGAAATTATTTTCAAAATGAAAAGGTACCTTAAATGTGAAATTAAAACCGCCAGTAGGGGGCAGCGAGTCACTGTTAATAAGTGAGTCATTGCGATTGAACCGAAACACTATCATGTTTCTCAGAGACATAAAACAGTGGCTGTGTTTGGAATGATTTTTGTTTTTAGAAATAGAGCAAAAACAGGGAATATGTTGTCTAAAAGTAAGTCTCTTGATATTAACTTCTTGTTTATTGAACTGTTGTATAAAATCAATATAACATTTTAACTTCTTGTTTATTGAACTGTTGTATAAAATCAATATCACATTTGTAATTATGCTGACTTTTGGAGAAAAACATCACTCTTCGTGTGATAGTAACTATATGAAATAATATATAAATGATATAAATGTTCTGCTACATATCTTTAAAAAAAAATGATAATTAAATTTCCAGTGAAAGAACGCCCTCTAAATGAGTATGCAGTCTAGTTTAGACCATCATGTGATGTATGCGCATACTCTGTGTTTTGCTTGGACTGGGGAGGGCGAGGGAGAAGGGCTACTCTGGTGGAGCCAATGTTAAACTATTTTGAATTTACATTCTGCATTTAAATCATTAGTACCCACTGTATATCATCGCACGTCCTGATATTGCTGACATATTTTGTTGACCCTGGAACAACATTTTTCTCAAAAAATTTAGTCTTGACCATATACATACACCTAAACCTAACCTTAACCATGAGTGATCCTTAAAATCAGAGGAAATGGTAGATGAATGACACTGATGTACAAGCAGCTAACAGTGATTGTAAGCGTAAACTTCACAAAATCTATAAACTTGTTCTTCAAATCTGATTGGTTAATCACAATGTTGTTCCAGGGTCAACAAAGATGTTGTCCCAGGAACATGTCTCTTGGGTAGGTTTTGGGATATATAAAGTGGGAGGAGTTGGATCTCGAGTTGGAGTTTTTACATAACTTTGTGGTAAAGAAAGTGTCACATTGGTTGCACTTTATTTTACAGTACGTGTACTAACATGTACTTATATTGTACTTACAGTGTATTTATCTAAGAAAGTTCTGGTAATACAATGTAACTACATGGGGTAGGTTTAGGTTTAGGGGTAGGTTCAGGGTTAGTACCCAGTTGTTACATAGTTATTGTAATTACTATAATAAGTACATAGTATTTACATGAGGAACAGGACTGTAAAATAAAGTGCTACCGTAACATTTTATATCATATTTATCATGTATTTACTCTAATGTTACACAGGAGCGGCCAGTAAGTTAGGCTTAACATAATAAATTGTGGATGGTGTCCAGAATGTTACACTTTTATGTTAACTGGACAGTATATGAGGATTTACCATGTAAGTACTTACAGTGTATGAGAAGCATTCAGAGACACAGGCTGTGTGTGCGGTCTTCTTAATTGGGAATAGCGAATATGCAATAAGAGATGCTCTTGATATGCATTGTAACGCAGCTCTTGTAAATTATCTTTTTTGTTCATTGTCTGTCTTTTCAAAGCTTAAGTTACATAACGTTTTTCTTTAGTTTTAATTTCCCTAACTATTAATCTGACCCCGTGGACACCATAATCCCACTCTGTCTCTCTCCTTTTGTTTATTATATTTATATATTTATTTTTATGGTGGGCGTTTACACAGTTGGCTAGAGAAGAGCTGATTGGGGAGAACGTAGATGCCCTCACTCTAATGGTTAGTAAGACTGACATTTAAGGCTGACAGTCATGCATATGCTCTGGAACAGAGTAATGTCGCGTCCACATCGCAGCCTTTAGCAATTAGCAAATCGCAATTTATCAAGATATGCAGTACTGTACAGCCACTGTACAGCACATACTGTACAGCCATATATTTCTGTGAGGAACTAGTGATATTCTACCAGACACATTGTAATCTGGAAGATGTTGTTTTGTGCTTAACACTATAAATGCAGTCAATGTTTTCATGAAGGATGCAAATATGTTTTGACAAGAGAACATCATTATTTATTGTCACTTCCTGAAGAGAAGCCCTCCCCAGCATGATATCACTAACGTTAAAGTTATTAGAGTTGGAGACATTGAACTTAGTGGAGCTCATTAAATATATCATATGGATAGGCTATATATATATATATATATATATATATATATATATATATATATATATATATATATATATATATATACGTTTCCATAAAGAAGCTAATTGTTCACTTTATAGACGTAGCTGTTGTGATTGGTAATTAATTGGTTTTTCTTCATTAGTTGGCCATAGTTCCAAAGTAGTTCTCAATGACGATATTTTTCTTTAGTTATTATCAAATAACTAATAAGGAACTACCTATGTCCTAAATGAGCTATTACTTACTGCTTAGTTAATCTTGCTTCTATATTAGTTAATAGTATTAAGTTAAGTGTTAATGTAGTACTACCTATTACTTCCTGCGTAGCTACTTATTAACAACGGACCATTATTTTAAAGCGTTACCATGAAGAGTTGTATTAAACAGCTGCACTCTGATTGATTGATTCCTAATTAAAGGGGGTGGCATTTCTAAACTGGTATCAATTAAATGTTTTATGTACAATTAACTTAAGGTTTGTAAAGTTTACTTAAACTTCTTTTGTAAAATTAACTAAATTATTAAAAACATTGTCCAAAACATTGCATATTAGATGAGCTGACAGTATTAAATTAAGCTGTGCCCAACAATAGTAAATAAGTTGAATTAACCTTAATAAATTAAGTTGACCCAACGTAAGTACATTAAATTGGAATAACAGAGTTGCATAGTAATGAAATATAGCAACTTAATCATGTGGAAATCCTTTCTATGATTTGTTATATGTTTGTTCACAGAGTAATTTTTTTTAGTGCATCTTAGCACTCTAAATAGGCCTAGGCATAGGCTCATTTAGCCTATAAATAAGCCAACGCATCAATAAAAATGAGTCTTTCTTAAATTAAATTAAGATAAATTCTAAATTAAGATGGGTATTTGGCAATAATGAAATTAAGATAAAGGCTCCGCCGGATTTGCTATGCCACTAGCAGCATAAATTTAATAACAGAATAATGCCAACATTGGCCTATATACTCTGTGTACATTATGCACTTAAGACTCAATTAATATTTAGTTGTAATTTGAAAAACCTTTACTCACCAAAATTAGGCTAGGCCTACATGTTTTTTTGAAGGAAAATTATTGAATCCACTGTAGATGCTATCCTAGGAACTACCAAAAGTCCAGCGTTTTGTGACCTTAGTGTCAGAGCTTTAATTTGGCAGAAATTAAGACTCTGACATCAGAGACCCAAGTTTGAGCCCCGGTTCTGACAGAATAACCAAGAGACACCTAATCCTCAAGAACTCCTTGCCACAGTTGCTCAGTATTAGTCCACAGTCCAACGCCATGAGTCAGCACTATTTCAGCAGGAGACTTTGATGGCTAAACACTCACAGTTGCTGTCTGATCTCATGACTTCTGTCCATCAGATCTTTGACCGGCTGCCCTCTACCTCAGTTACTGCCTCTACTGCTGTCTCTGTATCCCTTCCAGATTCTTGAGTGCTCTCTCCTTTAAGTCAGAGATGGGGACTCGAGTTTGAGACTCGGACTCGAGTGCGACTTAAGTCGCACAAACAGTGACTTCAGACTTGACTTGAGACTCGTCCTCGAAAGACTTCAGACTCGACTCGGACTCGAGCTCCGGGACTCGTGAACAATGTTAATTTTTAGTAAACGTCAGATGAGCTCGCTGTTAGAGTTGTGACGTTGGCGAACGAACCGATTCTTTTGAATGGCTCATAAACATGAACGATGGGAGCCGAGTCACGGCTGGAGGGGAGCCGTTCTTTCTGTCGCTCTTTTTTCCTATGCGTGTTTCAGAGCGCGTGTTTCACACAGATGCACACAAATGAGCTCCTCCGCGAGACAGAACAGTTATAGGGGGAGGGGCGCACCCAGCGCAGGCCAACCCTTTATAGCGTGATGATATTAGTTATTAGTTGTGCACGCATTCTTCACGTGAGTCCTCTATTAGAAAAAAACCTGCGTGCCTCTGTCATTGGGTAGGAGCGGAGCCATGACGTTTTGCACAGATATTCATTGGAGCCCACTTTGTTATTGTTCATTGACTTGAAGGGGCTGATGTCCTATTTGCAAAGTTTACAGTAGTAATAGTATGTAGACATTTCCATTTTATTTATTCTAATTTTATCTACTTTAAATATTTTTGGTTCTCTATCAAAATGTTCTTGTGTGATAACAATGTTCTTGTGTGGAAGTGTTTGTAGTAAAAGCTGTTTTGCACAGAAATTCATTGCAGCCGGCTTTGTTTTTGATGTTTATTTGTGAGTAGGTATTGTATGAATAACATAAGTCAGTGTAGCTTTGTTCATTCTAAGAGAGGTGTGCAGCTATACAGCCAGGACAGACAGAAGGCCATTACTGAATCCATAAATGCAAAATACAGATATTAACTTAAAAGTAAAGCATTCTTGGTGTTTTTGTCATGTTGCAATAGCCTGTTTACACTGATTATATACCAAAATCAAAGTTGATATTGTATGCTAATAAATAGAGTTGTCATAATAACATATTACATGCTTTGAATTCCTTATATATAGCTATGCAGTGTTCTAAGCAGCTTGGATGGGTCGCTGTACGTGATGCAACATTTATTATAACCAGAGACTTAATATAATAAAGAGACTTGAGACTTGACTTGGACTCTAGCTCAGAGACTTGAGACTTGACTTGGACTCTAGCTCAGAGACTTGAGACTTGACTTGGACTCTAGCTCAGAGACTTGAGACTTGACTTGGACTCTAGCTCAGAGACTTGTGAGCATCTCTGCTTTAAGTGAACCTCGCCTACCTCCACCACAACATTTCTCAGGTGATCCCAGTGCATGTGATGGGTTCCTGACTCAATGCTCTCTCACGTTTGATCTACAACCATCGTCCTTCCCCTCAGATCGGGCCAAGATCACATATGTAATCACCCTCCTTTCTGGCAAAGCTCTTTCTTGGGCAACCACGGTCTGGAAGGCACAGGCCCCCTTCTGTACAAGTTATTCTGCATTCTAAAAGGAGTTCAAGCGAGTCTTCGATCACCCCTTCAGTGGTCGACAAGCCTCAAAGAGACTTCTCACCCTCCGTCAAGGTAATGGCAGTGCAGCTGAATATGCCATTCAGTTTTGGACCATTGCAGCAGGGAGTGGTTGGAACAATGAGGCCCTCATGGTGTGTTTTCCTGAATGATCTGTCAGAAGCAATCAAGGATGCTTCTGGCTACCAGAGAACCTGCTGTTGATCTGGAAACTCTTATGGATCAAGCAATCCGGCTGGATAATTGCCTGAGAGAGAGAAGCAGGAACTGCCCATCTTTTTACTCATTGTCTGCCAGTGCCCCAAGATTCTTCGGAACCCATGCAATTGGGTAGGGCTAGGCTTTCCCCCTCAGAACGAGACCATCGTATGAGAGAGCGCTGTTGTTTATATTGTGGATTTTATGGTCATTTACCCTCCACCTGCCCGAGCTTTCGGGAAACGCCCAGTCCCGTACAGGCAAGGAAGCACTGTGATGGGAGTTACATGCACCACTTCACCTTCCAACTCTGGGCTGTTCCTTCCTATAACACTCACTTGAAGAGAACAAAAACACCAACTCGAGGTATTGATTGATTCTGGCGCTGCCGGGAATTTCATGGATGTTTCTCTTGCCAAGAGTCTCCAGATCCCTACTTATTCTCTTCCTGCACCCCTAACTGTGACAGCCTTGAATGGAAGACCATTGTCTCCCGGCAAAGTAACCCACCTCACCTCTCCCCTTGGTCTCACCACTTACCAGCACCAGGAGAGAATGTGCTTTCACCTTATACAGTCTCCAGAGTTCCCGGTTATCCTCGGTCACCCATGGCTTCTCCAGCATAATCCACACTTTGACTGGTCCACTGGCACTGTTCTCAGTCGGGGTCCCACCTGTCAGACTAAATGCTTGGCCCAGAACCCCCCTGACCCTGTTCTCGAGTCCCAAGAAACCCTAGATCTGTCTCAAGTCCCTGCTCAGTACCACCACCTCAAAGCAGTGTTCAGTAAAAGGAAGGCCACCTCCTCAACCAACTCATCAGACTTATGACTGCGCCAATGAGTTACTCCCAGGCACTTGTCCCACCAGAGGTCGTATATTCTCTTTGTCTCCCCCTGAACAAACAGCTATGGACAAATACATTAATGAAGCTCTTGTGGCAGGCATGATCCAACCATCCACTTCCCCTGTTGGAGCTGGATTCTTTTTTGTTGGGAAGAAGGATGGCGGACTTCGACTATTGATTACAGGGGCTTTAATAAGATAACCATTTGAAACCGCTATCCCTTGCCAATAATGACGACTGCATTTGAAATTCTGCAAGAAGCCTCCATCTTCACTAAGCTTGACTTGCGCAATGCTTACCATCTTGTGCGCATTAGGCAAGGAGATGAGTGGAAAACTGCCTTCAACATGCCCACTGGGCACTATGAATATTTAGTTATGCTCTTTGGCCTCACTAATGGTAGACAATATCCTCATCTTCTCGAGTTCCCTCCAAGAGCTTGTAAAACATGTCAGTAAGGTTCTAAGGTTATTATCCCATAGAGGAGAGGACAACAAGCTGCATCCATGTGCATTCTTTTCCACCGCCTTACACCAAATGAGAAGAACTATCATGTAGGGGATCGAGAGTTACTGGCAGTCAAGTTAGCGCTTGAAAAGTGGAGACATTGGCTTGAGGGGGCCAAACACCCATTCCAAGTACTCACAGACCACAGGAATTTGGGATATATTCAGCAGGCAAAGCGACTCAACCCCCGCCAGGCACGATGGTCCTTGTTTTTCAATAGATTCCAGTTCATCTTATCCTACAGCCCCGGCTCTAAAAGCCTAAAGCCTGGTGCTTTGTCCCGAGCATATGTTAAAACTCCACAGGAAGACTGTTTTGCATCAATAATCCCCAGTTCCAAGATATTAGCTCCTATCAGGTGGAATCTGGAAGATACAGTAAAACAAGCCCAAGCCAGAGAACCAGACCCAGGAGGGGGGCCAACCCACTGTCTGTTTGTCCCAAAAGCTGTCTGCTTTCAGATCCTCCAGTGGGGACACTCCTCTCGTCTCACTTGTCATCCTGGTACCTCACGCACTCTTGGGTTCCTTCAAAGACGATTTTGGTGGCCAACTATCAAGGAAGATGTGACAACATTTGTGAACGCGTGTCCCATATGCAACCAAAGTAAAATCCCTCACCGCTCTCCTCAAGGGCTATTGCACCCTCTCTCCATACCTCATAGACCTTGGTCCCATCTTTCCATGGATTTTATCACTGGTCTTCCACTATCACGAGGCAACACCACTATCATGGTCATAGTAGATAGATTTTCCAAGGCCGCTAGATTTATTCCTCTACCCAAACTACCCACCGCAAAAGAAACTGTTGATTTGATTATAAACCATGTGTTTAGAGTCTTTGGAATTCCACAAGACACCGTCTCTGATTGAGGACCCCAGTTTTCCTCCCGATTCTGGCGGGCTTTTTGGCAATCTCTGGGGGCTACAGTGAGCCTGTCTTCTGGGTTTCACCCGGAGTCCAATGGACAAACAGAGAGGCTTAATCAAGATCTTGAGACTACACTGATATGTATGGCAGCTAACAATCCTTCCTCTTAGTCTTCATTCATCATGTGGGCAGAATACGCACACAATACCCTTCGCTCCTCTGCTACAGGCATGTCTCCTTTCGAGTGCCAGTTCGGGTACACCCATCCACTATTCCCTGAACAAGAGGTGGAGGTTGCAGTTCCCTCTGCTCATCAATTCGTTAAACGCTGCCGCCAGACATGGAAAAAAGCCTGATCACTTCCTTTGCATCTTTGCTTGGTTATTATTGTTCCTAAGCAAGTTGCTGCCGTAAGTCTGCTTTAGTTCCAAGATCTATTCTTTGAAAATCTTTTTGAATTATTTTCCTGTGATTAGTTTTGCTGTTTTTCTCTGAGTTTTTGTTTTGGAGACTATTTTACTCTTTTTGACCCTTTCTGGTCTGAAGATTTTTCTGTTTAGTAACCTAACTGTAATCAAAGGACATTTTGTTCCCTTTTGCTGTTTTTGTTTAATAAACTCTTCTGAGTTAAGTTAAGAAGACGTCTGACTATTGGGTTCAACTACCTCCTGTGGCTCAGAGGTAGAAATTAAGACTCTGGCATCAGAGACCCAAGTTTGAGCCCCGGTTCTGACACTTAGGGAGCATGATGGACTGTAGCCTGGTATAAGGCTAGTTAGGTATGCAGGAGCTAAACAGTTTAGGGCCTTATAGGTAAGTAAAAATAATTCAGTAATTATAATTTGTAACTGATACGGAACTTAATAGGTAGCCAGTGCAGAGACTGTAAAATTGGGGTAATATGATCACATTTTCTGGACCTGGTAAGGACTCTAGCCACTGCATTTTAGACTACCTGTAGCTTGTTTATTGAAAATGCAGGACAACCACCTAGCAGTGCATTACAATAGTCCAGTCTAGATGGTGTGTACTATTTTTTGGTCCAATAAGTAATATCTCTGTCTTGTCCGATAAACATCTAAATGGCTAAAGTCTAATATCACTGTAATCAGCACAAACTGGGCTATAAAGATATGTGAGCAGCATGTATATGGGTCAAAGATTAAAAAGTGTTTAAGCATTAAATTAGTAATAATGCTTTAAACTGTTGTAGCCCCCCCCCCCCCCCCCAAAAAAAAAAATAATGCAAAAAGTTTTCTGTTTTTTTATTAATTGCAATTTTGTTTTTGTTTTTCTAAGCAAAAAATACATATCATACATTTCCCCCTGATTTACAGAAGACACCCAGTGAAATGTCATTCAGTGTAACAAGCCTGTCAGACATATTTACAACAAAAATCAATTTATGACATATTAAAAGACTAATTGCTTTCACCCCAAATACTAAGAGTTTTTTAACATTTGCCACTATCCTAGGTTTTGCCCATTTGGCAGTAAGAATTTTTTACTAATTTAAAACACAATAAAATTTAGTATGCTCCATTATTCTTTTAGATATTTTAATATGTACATGTCAGAATAAGCATGTTGTTTGAATTTTTGCATAAATATTTTGTTACACTGAACGACAAAGTAACATTATTTGAACCAAATTTTGACATTTTATTATCCAAGAACTTATTTGAAACCTTAAAAGTAGACATTTTACTTACATTTTAATGTGCTTTCTATTGACACAAAATCACTTTTGTACATTTCTTTTGATGCAGACATCTTAACGTCTTTGACCCATATACATGATTGTGTTTTTGAGAAAACAATGTATATGCATGGTTAGTGAAAAACAAAAAAAACAAAAAATCACTTGAATAAGGCATTAAAACACATACAGAACATTGGTTCCCGGGACTTTTGAGAACTGGATATTGTAGCCTAGAATCGAAATTATGGTAAAATCATCTTGTTCTCTCACTTACAGAAAAAAATATATTGAGATACATTTTTAAGACACTTTTTGTGAAGAAAGGGTCTATGCGAGAGGGCGTGAACTGTCATGCATTATATTGTGATTTACACCTCAGAAGACAAAAACCCTCATAATGAGCTGCATATGAGCCTTTAAGTCAGGTTTGTGAATGAGAGGGAAGAGTTAGAAGAAAGAATGTGAGGACAAAATAAATGTTTATATTTTTTATATTTGTAGTTTATTTAGAATATATTTAATTATCCCAGAAAATAATTTAATATTCACTTGCGAGCAGTGGCGGCTCCAGACAATTTTGATTGGGGGGGCAATGGTGGGTCCTGGTCATTTCAAGGGGGTCTCATGAAAACCAACAAAAAATACAGTGCACACAGCTAATAACTGCATATTACTGCTACTAAAAAACAAAAACAACACAGCATATCAACTACTTTGTTTTTAATTAATTAATCAATTGCAGTTTGCAAACAATATGCTCAATACTTTAAAGGGTTGGACCTAATCAATAAGTCCACCTTAAATATTGATACAAAACATAAAAAACTGATACACTGGAATATAGTGATTCATATTTTTATTACTGTTGTAGTTGTTGTTGCCTAAAATCGAACACCTTTGCAATGTAAATAAATGACAGGCTACATTTGTTATTCATATCATTCACACTGCACTTTGATGTCAGGTATATTATGCATTGTTTATTATTATATTTTTACATTTATTTCCAGAGAGATATTATTGAGTTTACAGGCTAAAGTGGTCTTGCTGTTATAAACACTGTTGCTATTGTAGAAAAAAAAAAAAAATATGTATATATATATATATATATATATATATATATATATATATATATATATATATATATATATTTGCGTCACATTTAAAATATAATTATATTTTAATTCATTTCTGAATAGTTTTTATTTTTATAATGATAATTCAGAGAATGCGAAAATCTGAATAAGCCTTACTAGTGTTGTGATAATTATTTTTAAGGCACTCTATGTGTTAAAAAATAAATAAGTACTGTAATGTAATAATAGTGTAGTCAAATAACAAACAAAAAAGACCAGACCCCTCGATCTCTGTGAAACTTTTCTCCCTCAAACAGCATGCTAATGTTACTTCTACACACAGCAACATATCTGCATGTTCTCACATCAGATCGTTCTTGTAAAATAATAATAAGTAAATAAACATCAAAATCACTTCGCTGAGAATGAAACACCACTTACCAGCTGCTGCGGTGTTGAAAATATCCTTTTGCAATTAAAAAATGCGCTTCGGATGAGGTTGTCGTGAGGTGAAAGGTCATCATGTTGGTTATTTTATTTACGGCTAAATAATTATTAATAAATTGTACTATTATGATTGGGGGCGTGGGCAGGCATTCACAAAACGGAATGTTATTACAAAAAAAAAATTCGAGGAAATTTTGCTTTGACAAAAGGGCACTTAAGGGGCAAACATAGCGATTTGGGTTCGTCGGCGTTCCCGGAAGCGGCAATGTTTGCGATATATGGTCCGGGGGAACTAATCTTCCTCATTTTTGGTTCCGCCCCATCACAGTCACTCCGTGACATTTCTGTTTCTTTTCATTTTCTTTTCTAATGGCAGTCCATAATTGCTGTTGTTCTTTACATCCCAAGCACCCCTGCATTCTTATCATGGGTTTGTATTATGTTTTATTTATTAAGTTTTTATTAGTATAAATTAGAAATGTAATATGCAAAATGGCAATGCAATATGTAAAACGGCAATGTGTTTCTGTATTTTAATGTACATTTTTCCCTACGTGTCCAATATTTTGTGCAAAATGAAAAAAATATTATATAGTTTACATTAGCTATTTCCTACAATAATTTTAATATGCAAAATAAAAACATATTTTAATGCTTTATAAGTTGCAAATTTAAAATGAAAATATATTACACAAATTTGTTTTCTTAAACAAATTTTGTAGGACACTTGGGATTGCATTTTCATCATAATATTGCTTGATAATTGTAACAAAATACAGTGAGAATTTCAGAATGCATTCTGAGCCAAAGGTGCCGCGAAATAGTTTAAATTTCTATTATTCTTAGTGCATTGAAGAAGTAGATTAAGTAGATTGACACTTACAAGATGTTTCAGTTGCATTTTCACTTAATACCTCGTGATGAATATAAAGTCAGTGTGGATTTGAAATGCATTTGGAAATGCATAACGCCACTGACCTGTCAATCACTAAGCTACATCAACGTGGGGGTCAGCAACAGGACACACAATATGTCAATATTCAGTCAACCAAACGCTCTCCACACTGACTTAAACTAAATTCATCGCTGGGTATTTAATTAAAATGTTATTGAAATGTCTTGTATGTAAGAGTCAATGCATTTAAGAAAAATAAAATATTTAAATCTCCATTTTGCTGCGCATTTGGCTCAGAATGCATTCAGAAATTCTCACTGCGACTTCCAGCATGCAGTAAATGGCAACATTACATATTCATAATAATTTAAGATGGCGTATACAACGCTGGAGAGCATTTGATTGTGTGCTGTAGCCCGTTATTTCCGTTGCTATGCCTAAATCTAAACGTGCTTCTCCCGCTCCCGATGAAGCTGAAGAAGTAGGCAACATGGCCTCTGCCGCTTCAGGTTTAACGCCTGCTCTTTTAAAAGAGATGCTTACCACAACAATTCGTGAGGAAATCGCGTCTCTAAGGACTGAGTTTCTCACTGAAATACGCGCTTCCACAGCTACCCTCCAAGCTACTATTTCCAGTCATGGCTCCAAAATTAAAGACATTGAAGCATCAATGAACAGCGTGGGCAAAAGGCTCGACGTTTTAGAGCGCAAAAGTCAGTCCCTGGAAAGAGATAACGGTTTTTCCTGGGTCAGACTTGGTCTTCGGTGGTGGTTGACCGACATGGTCATCCACACACAGCAAAGAGTACCCTAGTACCCACATGATCCGCAAGCCCAATATTGAAAATAAATGTTAAATTTAAAATAAATACAAAGAAACTTGGGGTGGCACGGTTCAACTTTTTCACGGTTTCGGTTTGTTTCATGATTTCAGAGTCACGGTTTTCGGGAACAGTTCGGTATGTGGTTTGTTTATGGAAAAACTATACATTCTAGTATATATATATATATATATATATATATATATATATATATATATATATTTATATATATATATTTTTTTTTTATTCTACTAAAAGCACAAATAAATACAGTAGAGTAAAGATACAAACAGTGGTTTATCAAATTTTTTTTTTTTTGGGGGGGGGGGGTCTAGCATACACTGTAAGCCCGGATAAGTTGAATTTACTTAAAAAATTTGAGGAAACCGGTTGCCTTAAAAACTTTAAGTAATGGGTTATGAAACTTGAGTGCATTTAACTTAAATGCATGAAAGTGTGGAATTATTATTCAAAGTACTAGTTCAAAATACAAAATTCAAATTACAAAATAAGTTCAAAACACTGAATGCCTAGTTGATTTCACTTACAATCTCTTGTAATATCAGTTGCCTTGACACATGAACTCCACTTACTATTTTAAGTTAAAGTAACTAAACCTTTGTATTTCATTGCATGTGCTAAACTATAATGTTTAAATTAAGACAAATACGCAATACAAAAGTCTTTTTTTTTTACTGTTTTATTTAAAAACAGCATTAAGTTACAGGGTTGTTGTCCCCTGCTTTAACAACCTTGAATCATAAGCCAGAAACAGTGGCAAAATGTCATTCATGCCCTGAAAGCACCATCATGCCAACGAAAACACTTATTGTGCTAAAGCATGTGTACATCATTATTACAACAAATCACATTAAAACTGTATTATAACTTACACGGCTATTAGGGAAATGTTTTATATAGTTGAACACACATGACTAAAATATCTACTCTATAAATCATGAAAATCCAAAATGCACCAAGATGCATCAGCTTTTAGTTGGTAATGTAACTAAAATACCCAACTTATTTGAAATAAAAAATTTTATCAAAGCCTGTGTCATGGAAACTTGTGCAAAAAACAGTGCAAATACCACAGAACACATGTACCCCAAACCTTACGCAACAGTAAACATGTTTTCATAAAAGTCCAACATTACAAACTGTGGCAAACAAATCTGGAACAGTAGAAGAGCCATTTCGAACCCCGATTTATGCTTCCAGCTGATTTTTCAAAGTTTGAATTTTGGGTACCAGCTCACTTTTACCCAGTTTGAGCATTACTTGCTGAATAAAATGGAAAGTGTTTTTCATGCACTTGGGGTAGTCCAGGTGCAGGGCATAGATCAGTCCGAAAAGGACACAGAAGGCCTGAGGTAGGTTGGACAGTTCATCCATTACCACAGACCCTTCCAAGATGATCCCTACTCTGGATGGGTTGAGCTGGGTATTTTCTTGACCAAGGCAGAGAATTCCCACTGGAGTTTCACTGTACGAGTCCTTGTCAGTTACATCCTATCATTGAAAGAAACGTTTTGACAAGGAGAGAACATAAACATGCCAGTTAGAAAATGTTTTTTGTGCACCAAAAATAACCTGTGACTGTTCATAATGAACAGCATTGTACAACATAAACCACACTGAAAGTAATTTATATTAAAAGGACGATATTGAATTATCAAATGCCATATTCAGATCTGTAGAGGTCGCAACACTTTGCCCAAAATATTTAGTTTACTCACTTTGAGTCACAGCCGTGCTGAATTTTTTTTTTCAATGGAGCAACCAGAACCTAACAAGTTCAATCAGAACTCCCCATTTGAGTTTAGACCCAAAAACATTTTCACAAGTTCCAACTGGTGACAGTAAAGTTAAAAAACTAATTGGGAAATTGTAAAAGGATTCATACAACTTTAGTTATTGGGAGCAATTTTCAACTCTTTCAATAGGACTGGGACTGAAAGTGGGTAAACTATCTTTGCTCGGCCATAAAATAGAGACTTAATGGAGACACTGATCAAATAATTTTGAAAATGAATGGCAGTGTTCATTAACAGCTAAAAAGGAGACAAAAGGAGCATGCACCTGCAACATTTACAAAAACAAATTAACTTACAGAGCATGTCCTGAAGAAGGCAGAAGAATCATCCGCCAAGATGACAGGCAGTCCACGAAGACAGGCACCTGATGTCTGTTGGCTCAGTGGTCTGCAAAATAGTGGACACAAGAGTTAAAACATATCTTGCTAAGGATACTCACATCAGGGTTTCCCATACATTCATTAATTTGTGGTGGCTCGTGTGTGTGTGAGCCTATGTGTGTCTGAGTTTGAGTGTGTGTGAATGTAAATGTGTGTATGTGAGTGTGTGTGAGTCTTTTTGAAAGAGTGTGTGTGTGTGTGTGAGTCTTTTTGAATGTGTGAATGTGTGTGTGAGTTTGTGTGTGTGTATGTGTGTAACTACCTCCAGGTTGTTGTGTTTTGGTGTGAGTGTGTCCACCTCCATCTCCAGGTTTGTGTGTGTGTGTCCACCTCCATGTCGGCGTGTGTATGTGTGTGTGTGAGTGAAATTTGCAACAGGAAGTCTGTAGAGCGGTCATAGAAAGTGTAGCAATGGCATAGCAATGTAGCAATAGCAATGTCTTTAAGTTATCTGACACTAAGTGTTGGCAATGGAAATGTGTACGTGTCAATAAAAATATATGATATATTTAACCCTTTTGTTGTGCCTTAATCCCCAAACACCACCACTAATATAATCTAATTCTGTGGGAAACACTGCACACATATTTATCAAATAAATTCCAGAAATTCATCACAATGTTTATGTACAAGAAGACAAAAGGAGAGGAAAATGGAGAGGACAAAAAAGAAAATTAGGTAATGAAGAGAGAAAAGGAGACGATTAAGGAAGGGAAATGAGATGGTAAGAATGAAAAAGACAGAAAAAAAGATAAAGAGCAGAGAAGAAAGAAGAGACAAACTGAGATGAACAGAGAAAGGAAAGATGTAGTAGACTAATGTAGTCAAACCCACCTTTGTCTGACGTAAAAGCTCAGCCAAAAGCTGAGTGTGTGTGTGTAAGGCCTTTCTTCTTCCGAAAGAGGTCCATCAGCCTTGGAGAGAAACGGTCAAGTTCAAAGAAATTATCTTGCAGACTTTTCCCCACCACTCTGGAGAACCCGTAATAAACCTGAAACAAAACATGTATTGCATATGAAGCTAAAAACAAGAATCTATGCACAAATTGTATTTAACATTACAGTGACACATACGTCTTTTTTAAACACTCAGGAGTAATACATACCTGGCTTTCTGTGAAAAGAGCTGGCCATCGATGTAACATGTGGCTGATGGCAGGCTTGTTTTGGACAACTTCTTTTCTCAGAAGCGCAAATGTCAGGTCCATCTCTTTCTTAACAAGGGACCCATTTGGCTTTGTCTTCATCATCTCATTGACCAAAACCTGGCGAACTTCTTCCAGGTTGTGGTCATCCCCCCCCTCTGGAAATTCAGGTAGGAAATTAAATTCTCCTTTCCTTGGCTTTTTTATGCCTTTGTGAGAAGGGTCGGCATTTGCAGTGTACCTTCCACGTTTACCACCATTGACAGTGACATCAACTCGTCCAATCTGGCGCATTTTGGTTCTGTAGTTTCCCATCTTGAACTTGAGACTGTTCTTCCATCCATTCCAGCCGGAGGATGACCCTGATTCTTTGAGACACGGGTGGGTTTGTACTAAGGCTTTTGCAACTGCTTCAAAATCTTCCTTTTCTGGGTATGCTTTAAATGCATATATGGTCTCGGCCAATTTCTCCAGTATATCATGTTTCAACTCTTTTGTCACCTTAAGACATGTTCCATCTCTCAGACACAACAGGTTACCTTGACGAAGTCTGTACTCAACATCAACTGAAAATTTGGGAACGTCAAATACATCTGGCCACTTAAAACTTCTATCCAGAGAGGAGCTGGACAGGATTCTCTGTGTCTGCCTGGCTGCTTGTTTCACCATATGATTCAGTGTCTGCTGAGATTGGTACCAGCTCAATCATAGGGATGATTTTGATTGTTGGCTTCTCTGGGAGCTCAGAGAGATTGGTGAGGTTACACAGTTCATTGTTAAATTCAGGATCTTGGTACTGTAAGGTGAAACTATAGTTTGCTTTGAGAGTGCCTTTGAGCCAGCCAATCAAATCGTCAAGCGTGTCAGGTCGTTTTGTCGTCATCTTTCTTATATCTCCCTCGGAGACAATAACCCTCATGGTTATATTCTCTTGCTCAGCCATCTGGGAAATCATGATAAAAGACAGGTATTTAGCAAATAACATATCGTCTCAGTGTTACCATAAATTCTCCTTGTACCCTATATGCTGATAATGGGAAGACATCATTAAAGTCTGACATCTGAACCACAACCAAAGAGGGGACCTCATTACAGACAAGTTGGTAAGATCTTAAATGCTCACAATACCATGCTGTCATTTTGTGGCAAACAAACATAATTTCTGTGTTAACAGCCAAAATTTTTTGAATCTGGCCAAATTCAGGGAGACCTGAGCATGAGCCAGTAGAGAGTATCATGCCGGGATGATATTTGATTCCATCTACACAAACAGATGATGCATTAAGAACCGACTCAGGCTTTGTAATGTTTTGCGCGATTACTCTCTGAACGTTCAAAGGGAAAGAGGCAAGCAAAACTGGGGTAACCTTTGTCATCTCAACTGACGGTCTGAAAAAAGAGCTACAGTCAAGGTGGTAACTGACTGCTTTCTGGTGTTTGGTAGCAAGTGTCATGGCAACATTTTTGAAGTTTTCACATTGCGAATTGCCTTTTTAAAGAACTTGTGCTTCCCCTCAAAGCGCATTGTCCAAACATCACACAGGGGACAAAATTTCCTTACAAGCTAAGGGTAATGTTCCAAAAAGTGATGTTTTGGCCTTAAATGAAAATCTGGAAATGTTGACAGCAGCAGCTGTCTGTGCTCTGCTATTTTACAGTCCAGGAAATGCAGTGTCTCCTCAGTATGCCTTGGTGCAACAGCTAGCTCAACCACATCTTTGAGAAGCATGGTAATTTCCCAAGTGTTGTCACCCTCAGGGACACAGTGACCAATAAGAAAAGGAAGGAGCCTTATGAGACACCAATTCTCATGGCCATTTCCACCAATGGTTCTTTTGGCGGAAAATCCCTTTCCAATAATCTGAGGTCGGTCTGTTTTGTCAGTAAATGTGTAGTTAAAGTGCCTGATGGCCTGATTTAACATTTCTAGTGTGAAATACCCCTTGTCTATCATGTCTTTAAGACAAAGGGACAACTCAGTTGGAACAATGCCTTCCAATATATCATGCAAGATGTCAGGAGGGTAACCAGTGACTGCATGAAAGTGCTCAAGATTCTCAGTTAAAGGACATGCTCTTTTCACACCATAAGTCCGACTCAATGCTGGGTCCTCTCTCACCTCCTGCACCTGCTTATCATGGGAGTTTTTGTCTCTGAGTTTAAAGTAACCAGAGCATACCTCTTGGTGTTGTATGTCAATACTGCTTGCCGAACAGAATCTGCAGAACTTGTCAGTAGTGAAGCCAGGAATCTCCAGGAATCCTGCCAGGGAGTGGGCACCAAGATTATCAGCAACAACATATAAGACTGTGTTTTTCACACTCTCACCTAGTTGTTCCAAGTAAACACCATTTTGCTCCAATAACTTTAGATCATAGATAAGAGGTTGCAGAACTTTAGCGTAACCACACTCTTTGACTGTTGAGGTATTGCACAGTAGTGCAAGTTGGATTGAGTTGAGGGTTGACCTATATTTTGCAGGTATGTTGGCAATGACCCAGTATATGGCACACATTTTATGTTTCAGCTTTGATGTTCCTAGAGGTTTTGGCTACTTCAAAGTCATCAATGTAAAGTGTAAGAGCAATTGTGAACTCTTCCCTTGCAAGAAGAGAGTTTTTATTAAAGCACTGCCCATCTACATATGAGCTATTTTCCTGTGGGACATGGACTTTTTCTGACATGGCTTTATCCAATATGTCAGTTTTGTTCAGCAACTTCTGGAGCATGGGAACAATAGGGACATATGCAAGTGTTATTTTTGCCTTTTTCCACACAATATTCAATGGGGTTCACCAGTGGAAACTCTCTACGTACATAGGCCGCTCTCTTTTTAGCAGTTCCTAGGGATCCATCTTTGGCACAAAATGACATTATGTTACTTTCTGACACGACACTGGTAACCTCTCTCACAACGGTTTCATTAATGTCAGCATAATATTTCTTAAGTACGGCCCTCACTCTGTTATGCAGAAGTGGCTGTGACAGCTTATTGATTTGACAAAGCTGCTGTATTACTTCTTGCACAGAACTCTCTGGTATGTGAAGGACAGTTTGCATCTTTACAGAAGAGATGCTAAGTTGTGCTCAAGCTGTTTTTCTAATGATGAAGATCATTCTCACTAGCTTCTACACTGTGCCATTTGGTCTTGTGCAGCATCATTGTCATCGCTTACATTTTCCAAACCAATGATTTCTGACTTGAAACTTTTCCAGTTCTGGTCCTGGTGTACTTTACTTTTGTGTGCTTTGAAAGTGGAGTATATACTTGTTTCAAAGTTACAGTCTTTATACGGGCACCTGACTTAATGGTTTACTTTTAAGTGTGCAGTATGCAGGTGAGTAAAGTAGTCAATCTGAGAACAAGACTCGGCAAACCCACATGACAGACAGCAAAATTTAACTGGTTCATCTGGCTGCTGATCAAGAGTTTTGGTGTGAAGGCGAGATAAATGTACTTTTAGTGCATTGAGTGATTTAAATGTACATGGACATTCCTGATATAAACAAGGAAAAGGCTGTGTTCTTGCATAACTTCCATGTTTTAGCCTATAATGTTTAAATAGCTGTGCTCTCTTTTCACAGTTAAGAGGGCAATACTTACACTTCCAAAGCATATTTTTCAGAGTTTGGTATTCAGTTTGTTGCTAATATCAGGACACTGGTTTTAAAGGAATCTCTTCCTATGACCTGCAACACAATAAAACAAAGAAAATAAGAGACAAGGGAACTTATATAAGCTACAGTAGTCTACTGCAACAATATACCTGTATTTTCAAAGTAGCTAACATTAAATATATAATGTAATTGTTAGGGGTGTAACGTTATTGCTAATATACTCAGTCATAATCCGGTTGCAATTCACTTTCTATTAAGTGCTTGAAGGTAAAATAATCACTAATGCAAAACATATGTCATGCATAAGACAATAATACAATGAATGGTCAAAGTCATTTACATTTAACGTTAATACTAGGAAAAAACAATCCCATGTGGTCGCTAACACTCTTCTTCCCACCGAGTGCGTGTCCCTCGCTCAGCGTGGATCGGGCTGTGTCACCAAGACGCTAAAGTTACAGGTGGAAAAATGTCTAGTTGAACTGGTTACAACAACAGCTTTACACTGCTCACAAAAGCTCCTCCAGTAAGAAAAAAAAGTAAATAACATTGCGCTCCCTTCCCCGCCGCCATGAATGCGCGTGGTTTTCGCCCGCGTCGCCTCTTAATCTGCCGAGAGGCAGTTCAAAGCCGGGCGGCACCCGCCAAGACGCTACAGGTGGAAAATGTCCTGTTGAACTGATTAAAACGACAGTTTTCCAAGTTCACAAACAGCGCGTCAAGCAAAAAAAGGCAATTTGGCTAGCTAACGTTAAGCCATCAAACAGGTGGTTACAGGTGATGTCCGTTGAACTTAATAAAACGTCTTTCTCTAAAGTTACTCATAAAAAGCCCCTCCACTGATAAAAGTGACTTACTTAGCTAGCTAAGTACCTTAACGGGTGACAATGTTAATGTCCATCGACGTCAAACTGCTTCACTTGGACTTCTCACAAACAGCGCACCAAGTGAAAAAAAACTTGTAACGTTAGCTAGCAGGTGAAAATGGCTGCCGACCTAGATTAAGATAACGTCCTCCCACTACTCACCAGCATCCCCTTGTATCAACACACAAACACGGAAACATTAAGTTGAATGAGTCAGCAGCAATGTTAGCTAAATCAAAGTTACTTACCGTCTCTGGCGAGTTTTAGCAGAAACTGGACTGTCCGGTGCGCGGCAAGAAAGTGACGTCTTCTCAGAAAAAAGCATAGACACGGCGGCAAAGTGACGGCGATCACGTTCCCATCGTGCATTGCATGACTAAAACTTGGGAATTTTAAGCTATTTCACTTATTCACAGGCTCAACTAGGTCTACAAATTAGTATAACATACATCTGCTAGTAATGCAATCAAAACTTAATCGATTTGAGCCATGTAAGTACATTATACTTTAAATGTTTGATTAGATATGAAATCCAGGTTTACAGTGTAAGTTTTTAGGTAAAGAGTAAGATGGATGATCTGGAAAACCGCTCGCGTCAGAACAATCTTCGTATATTAGGTATCCCCGAGAATGTTGAAACGTCCAAACCCTCTCAGTGCATCCTTCTTCGCAGAACTTTTCAGGGATAAATTACCTCAGACGCCGGAGATTGAGCGCTTACATCGGTCCCTCGCACCTAAACCACGATCGAGCGCACCACCGAGACCCATGATTGTACGCTTTCTTCGTTTCCAAACCAGGGAAGAAATTTTATGGTTGTCACGCGAGCATGGAGAGTTGCGCTACAAGGAATGCAAGATTTAGATTTTTCCTGATTTTTCTGTGGAACTCAAGAAACGTGATCAGTTTAAAGCAGTCAAGGCGGAATTACATGAAGCTGGTGTCAAATTCAGGATGCTGTATCCCTGCAGACTTCTGCTTTCATTCAACGGCGAATCGCGCAGCTTTGACAGGCCCGAGGCTGTGTCTACGTTCATTGTCACCATTGTTAAACTTAAGCAGTCAAGCTAAGTAGCTGCTGTGGATGCAGGTAAATAACCTGTATTGGACAAGGTTCTACTCAGAGTATAAGTCCTATTTGAGCCAGGTAATAATATACTAACTTTTATATTCTTCCCCAGTATGCTCTGTTCGTACCAATGGTGTATCCTCATCTATTTTCCCCTTAAAACGTGGCACTAGACAAGGCTGCCCACTTTCACCTTTGCTTTTTGCATTGGTAATTTAACCATTGGCAATTGCCATTCGTAGTGAGAAGGCTATACAGGGAATTAGGAGAGCTGGTGCTGTTCAAAATGTGCTGCTCTATATCTCTGATCCGGTTGTTTCTTTACCCGAAGCTCTGAGAATTATAAACTCCTTTAGCCTCTTTTCTGGCTATAAATTGAATATAAACAAAAGTGAGTTATTTCCAATAAATTTTAAAGTTTCTGATGTACCAATGAATACTTCAATGTTTAAAGTCGCTTCACATAGTTTTAAATATTTAGGAGTAACAATTACACGTAAGTGTTTAGATTTATTCAAGGCTAATTTCACTACACTCCTCCAACAAGTTCAGAAAGATTTTACTCGTTGGTCGGCTCTTCCCCTTTCATTGGCTGGATGTGTGAGTTCAGTGAAAATGGACGTTTACCTTTTATTTGGAACAAAGGACCAGCCAGAATTCGTAGAGAAATACTTCAGAAACCAAAGCTTGAAGGCGGGCTTGCCCTTCCTAATTTCCTGTGGGCAGCAAATATACATTCTACATTATTCTGGTTCCAAAGTCATTTTGGGCTTAGTAATTGGGTCCCGTCTTGGGTCAGTATTGAAGAGGGTTCCTGTTTTCCTGCCTCGCCTGCCGCACTATTGTGCGGCCCTCTTACCACCATCTTGCGCTGCCCTTACGGTAATTCTATTGTCAGGCAATCATTAAGAATTTGGTTCCAATTCCGAACCCATTTTGGTCTTCAGCGCTTACCATTGGTTTCACCTATAAACCGCAATCCCTTATTCCCCCCTTCACTTAATGACAAGAGAGTAGGGATTTCAGTTGTCAACGATATTTACATGGATAATATTTTTCCCTTTTTCTCAATTGTAACAAAAATTCTCTGCCCCTAGAGCACAATTTTTTAGATATTTGCAACTTCGAAATTTTGTTAAAAACTCATTCCCTGATTTTCCTAATCTTCCCCCAAAATCTACGCTCGATCAGATTCTTGAAGTAGCCTTAAATAATAGAGGTGTGTTGTCTACGCTATACAAGCTAATTTCCTCCATTTTCACTTCCTCTCTCTCTTTTATTAAACAACAATCGGAGTCGGATCTTTGTCGTACATTTGATGATGACACTTGGAACCAGATTCTGTCCCGTGTTCATACCTCCTCTATTTGTGCACGTCATAGTCTTATCCAGTTAAAATGTATTCATCGAATTTACTGGACAAAAGCGAGATTGGCAAAAATCAAGCCTGGTATTGATCCTCTCTGTGCCATCAGGCCCTGGCAGACTTAATGCATATGTTTTGGACATGTCCATCATTAAATTATTTTTGGCTATCAATCTTTAGTGACAAAGAAACAGATTGAGCCTTGCCCGTTGGTAGCACTTCGTCATATGTCACTGATTTGCCTGGAAATACTGCAAAGTTTGCTTTTTTAACATTATTAGCCAGACGGCGCATTCTCCTGCTGTGGAAACAAAAACTCCCTCCATCTTTTGATGACTGGTTGAGAGATGTCATGAGTTTCATTCATTTGGAAAAAATTAGGTATACGTTAAAGGTTAACACTGGTATGTCTTCTGAGATCTTGAATCCCTTTATTATTTATTTTTCTGAATTTAACTTTACTTCTAGAATGTCAAATTAAGGATTAAGATTTTATATTTTGTGATAATGCTTGACATTCTCTATATTACAGTAGGTATCGTGTTTTTGTTTTTTATGTTCCATTTGGTTTAGCTACATTTTAATTTATTTTATTATTATAATTTTTATCTTTATTATTATTATTATTATTTTATTTTTCTTCTAGGGGGTGGGAAGGGATATAAAAAAGTATATGTATTTTTTCAGGATTCTCCTGTATCTTTATCCGGTTATTGTAAAAGTTCAATAAATAGAATAATAATAATAATAAAAAAGTAAAAAAAAAATTCTCACTGCATTTTTGCTACAATTTCATGAGGTATTATGATGAAAATGCAATCCCAAGTGTCCTACCCCAAGTCTAAATGAATTTAGGAAAAACGACAATTAATAATAATTTTGATAAATTTTTTGCTTGGACATGTTAAACATATCTAATAAATTTGGGTATATATTTTCATTCAATATATTTTCACTGTAATTTTGCAACTTATAAAGTGTTAAAATGTTTTTAATTTGCATATTAAAACTAGTGTAGAAAATGGCAAATGTAAATTATATAACAGAGTTTTTATTTTGCACTAAATTTGACATATATTGTTACACCCCTGGACTATTTTAGTGTGTTTTTGCCCAGTGACCCAGTTTCCGTCTCCCGTGTTTGGTTTGATTAGATCCCAGGTGTGTCTATTCTATTCCCCATGTGTTCCATGTCCCTGTTAATTTAGTGATTCCATCCACCTGTGTTTCCCCATTATCCCTGGTACTTAAACCTTGTCCTTTTCAGTTCAGTTGTGTCGGGTCTACTTGCTACTACCACTTACGTGTGTCTACCTCTGTGCTCCATGTTGGATATTCCCTGTGTTGGATATAATAAAAGCCTTATTTTGTTTATCCTCGACTCCGTGTTCCTTCCGGCAGCGTAAACTGTAAAAGAAGACCTGACCTAAAAAAGTTTAAAACTGCGTGATTTTTCCCTTCATTTGTTTTCTGTTTTTTTTTTCACAGTCTTTTCTTTCCGTAGTATGTCGATGGATCCCCTCTATAGCCCCGAATTCCTCCTCCTCCTGCTGGAGCAGGAAGGACGTTCTCTTGAGGACCATACCAGACAGTTTCTTCTGCTAGCTAATGCCACCAGCTTCCATGCTTCTATAATGCCAGCCTGAACTCCAAGTGCAGAGCGTTGTCGCCCGAAGATGGTCCTCGGTAGGAATTCGCCGCATTCGTAGAGTGGACTCTGGTGAGAAATGGGTCACCTCTCACTGTCTGCCCAATGGAGGATCTCGCCAGGTCCAATCTGTACCCAGAGCCCAGCCTAACATCTCCCCACGGTATGGGGCATAAGCCCGAGCCCACCGATGACAGAGAGCAACCCGTCAGACCTGGTGCGAGAGCCGGCGACACTGCCCACCACGAGGGAGCAAAATGTGGGGCGCCAAATGGGTCAAAATGAGGTGGAGGATCGTACAGACTGGGAACCTGAACTGGAAGAACTGCCCCCTCTCATCTCTCCGACGTATCCGCTGGTCCCGTCCAGCCCTCCTTCGTCCTTGGTTTCCTCGTCCAGTCCTGAGGGGGTTTTCAATTCACCAATGCCAGTTCCCCAGTTAAGCCCAGGACGGGCTCCAGCCCCAGAGATGCCTCCAGTGCCTGCTCCTCCGAAATTCCCACCCGCTCCTGCCTCCTCCTCCGCTGTCGTCTGGCAGCCCCTCTGCTCGCCCTCAGGCTACCATCATTGTGGTGCAAGCTCAGCGGGACTGCCATCCTCCAGCGCCGCCTTGGTCGGCGTTTCCCTTACCTCTGTCTCCAGCCTCTGAAGCCTGGACTCCGCCTCGGCCCGTTGACCCGTCGGCTCCACCATGGCTCCTAGCTCCTTCCTCTCCGCCGTGGCCCGGCAGTCCACATGCTCTTCCTGGCTCCCTCGTCCTCTCCGGCTCCGCCTTGGTCTGGCATCGTCCATCCTATGCCTCAGGACTCCACTCCTCCGGCTTCGCCTCATCCCTTTGTCCCTCTGACTCTGTCAGGCTCCTTCATCCCCTCGGCTCCACCTCAATCCTCTGTCACTCTGGCTCCACCGCGGCCTTCCGGATCCACATCATCAGTCACCAGAGCCATCAGTTCCACCTAGGACCTCCGGCTCTTCCCCGTCACCCTGGCTCTTCGGCTCTCTGCCTCGGGCTCCTCCTCCACTTGCTCAGGTCCCGTGGGTCGAGCCCCTGGAGTCGGCGGCCATTCCTCCTCCACGGCTCCTCCCACCGTCGGCCCCGTGGCTCCTCCCACCACGGCTCCTCCCACCATGGGCCGTTATGGCTGTGGCCTGGGTCCTGCTGGGTACCTCCTGCTCTAGATCCCTCCTGTCTCCTCCCTGGTTCCTTCCTCCGTGGTCCCGGTTTCCTGGCCCCCTCCTGGGAGTCTGTCCTCCACCGGAACCTCCTCCCAAGTTCCCACCCAAGCCTCCCTCTGTTTCTACGGTGCGAGGACGCACCTACCGGGAGGAGGGAGTAATGTTACACCCCTGGACTCTTTTACTGTGTTTTTGCCCCTGTGACCCAGTTTCCGCCTTCCGTGTTTGGTTTGATTAGTTCCCAGGTGTGTCTGTTCTATTCCCCATGTGTTCCATGTCCCTGCTAATTTAGTGATTCCATCCACCTGTGTTTCCCCATTATCCCAGGTACTTAAACCTTGTCCTTTCAGTTAAGTTGTGTCGGGTCTACTTGCTACTAACCACTTACGTGTGTCTACCTCTGTGCTCCATGTTGGATATCCCCTGTGTTGGATATAATAAAAGCATTATTTCGTTTATCCTCGGCTCCGTGTTCCTTCCGGCAGTGTAAACCGTAACCTATATATGGTAAAATGTTAATTAAAATACAAAACTACATTGGCATTTTATGTATTGCATTGCCATTTTGCATATTTCAAATATAATTTTGCTATCCATATGGTTCAATATTTATTTACTATTAGGGATGTTCAACACTGACAAGAAATTAGTCATGGAGTCATTTAGTCAGTTAACAAAGATTTAATCAATGTTTGGAGTGGCTTTCTGAATTTACAATGTGTTATTTATAATTTATTGTTATTGGTGATTCCAGATTACTGTCATACAAGTTACCATTTCCACCCCCATTGTGGCCGAGCTACACATTCTCTTTGTTTTATTTTAAACCTAAAACATCCGGAGGAGAATGCCACCTACGCTGGAATTCTTTCAAATGTAAGGAACATAATCTAATGAAACTGTGTATAAAGCATTTTATGTTGCCATTTAGTTGAAAATAATAAGGGTTAGTTCACTCAAAAACAAAAATTCTGTTATTAATTACTCACCCTCTTGTTTCGAACCTGTAAGACCTTCATTCATCTTCAGAACACAAATTAAGATATTTTTTATGGAATCTGAGAGCTTTCTGACCCTCCATAGACAGCAAGTGCCCTACCACGATCAAGGCACAGAAATATAGTATAAGGACATCATGAAAATGTTGCATGTTGATATCAGTAGTTCAACTGTAATTTTACGTTAATTTTGTGTTCTGAAGATAACTGAATGACTTGCGGGTTTAGAACGACATGAAGATGAGTGATTAATGTCAGTTTTCATTTTTATGTGAACTAATGATCTCTTTAAGTATTTAATAAAACATTGTTGACAAGATCACGTGACCGATGCAATTGGAGACCACTGGAAATGCAAGTTTAGCATTTTATAAGCAATGTTTAAAATGGAACTTGATAATTCAATCTCAACCTGTTCTGCACATTACTCTGTACTTCACTTTCATTCATTTTCATTTCTTGTCATTAACAGTCTTCCTGTGAAGAAATCCTGAAAGAGTGTCATAGGTTCCAAGACTCATGTATGAACTACTTCTAGATTCCAAGTTTTCTTTTCTTTTTTTTTTCTTCAAATCTCAATTTAGGACTTGGACTGAACATGCAGCGCAAAAAAAATTAAAAAACGTTTCCTCAACCGGACACATGGCTAAAGATACTAAAAGCACACAAACACTTGGAGCCCTGATCTTAATTTAGATTGTATAGTTCTCTTAGTTTAACATCAAAATGTCAGGCATGAGTGCATAAATCATTGTTCTTTCTTTTCAAATGCTGTACTTTTTTTTTTTTTTTCATGTCAATTGTAGATGCAGATAATTTAGCCTGACTAAAAGGTTAGTTAATCTAACTAGGTTTAGTTCACCCATGATATTATATGAAAAATCTCATTCAAATCCTGTTAGACTTTTGTTCATTTTTGGAACACTAATGACCTATACTGTATTAGACCTTGAAATGGTAGTCGCCTAGGCTGTCAATGGAGGAACGGAAAGCAGAGATTTCATAAAAAATACTCTTCATTTGTGTTTCAAAGATAAATGGAAATCGTATGGATTTGGAACGGTATGAGGTAAAGTAACTGATGTCAGAATTCACATGATGTGCTTTTAAATAATGTGTTCTATAGGAAAATGATGTCATTTCACTTGACTATTGACTATAAGTTAATATAAGCAATTATAAGACTATAAGCAATTGTTAATAATGACAGCCCTGTATTTGTATACATTTTTTACCCATGTATTTGAAAATGTTTATCTTTGTGACCATTATTTGGTGCAACACCAATATTGTACAGGTACCTGCTCACATTTTCTTTTTTTCCTGCATGTTGCTTTTTAAAACTAAACCGTGTTCTATAATACAAGCATTTTCAATGGTGCTTTCCACATTGTTAAAGTAATTGATGTCATAATGTTTTTGTATTCACCTGTTTAAGGCAAATAAAAGCTACTGAAAGTATTAATAATGTTTACATGAGGTAAAAATAAACCATGTAAAATTTTTACATATTGTGCTGGATTTATTTGCTACAAAATATAGGCCTATGCTATAATTTTTAAAAAATGTCTGCATAACGGATTTTTTTTTGTTTATGGTACGGAAGAAAATGTTAATCTACAGAATTTTCTGCTTTAATGTTAAAGGAAGTTTCCGTAAAGGTTAGGAAAAAATGTCCCGGTAATTTTCTGCCAGTACATTATCCGTTTTTTTACTGATTTTTTTTACAGTGTGTATATATATATATATATATATATATATATATATATATATATATATATATATATATATATATACATGTTACTATCATTATTATTAATGTTGAAAAGAGCTGAGAATAATTTTTTTCTGTTTTTTTTTTTTTTTTTTTTTTTTTTTGATAAGTTGAAAGAACAGCATTGTTTGTTTCATTTGTTATACATTTATATTATTTACATCATGCTTTTGAATGGTATAGTGTATATTGTTCTTGAAACTTCATAATGTTTCACTTGATTATAGGTTTAGTCAGGAGTTATAGTTTGGAAAATGTCTAACTAGTAAAATGTTTACACGTTTTGTGAAAACTAATACAAGTTTATAAATAAATAAAGAGAGACTTACTCATGTTTATGATCTCTGCTGAATAAAGCGCTTCATTCTTTTTTCAGAGGAAATCCAAAACTCAAATCCTGAGTTAGTCCTCTGCACATCTTTTTGGGGTGAATTATGTATTATTCCTCTTAGGGTGAAGCAAACAGTAAAATAAAAAATAAAAAACTTACTGCTTTGTTTACTGTATGGGCATAGCCATGAGCTTCATGTGGAACATTATAATCACAATAGTGTGTTCACAGATACAATGAAGGGAGACGTGAAAGATTGACATTGCGTTGTTTTCATATGTATTAATTTATCATTGAATATTTGTTTCCGGTAGCACTAATTTAGTAAGTAGACATGTCAAGCTTTCTAAAGATACATTTCTCATATCTCTTCCTTGTGTATTCACTGAGTTACAGCTAATTTTAATTACGCATTTCTAAATGAAGATCACCGGAGACCAAGGCTGCAGACAGCGCAGTTTTTTCTTGTTGTTTGTTTTTTTATAAACGCACAAAGTTTTTTTGTTATTATGTCTGTAGACAAATAAATGAAGACCCTTTACAGATTTGATTGATGTATTGCTCTTATCTGTATGATCAAAATTGTGTAATTTAAGTTGTAATTTAAAGAGAAGATGCCTCATAACGGGTATACCCGCAGATCGACTCCAGAGAGTTAATAGGAGAAAATTATTGGTCATCAAATCTTTTACATTTTTAACAGTGTTAACCTTTTCTGTTTCTGTTTCCTAACCGTGGTTGGGAGACACAGGGGAGATCCGTCTTCTCCAGGGCCGGAAGTTCTCCCCCCGGAGAGAATTCCCATTGACTTCCATTCATTTTGGCGTCACTTTGACAGCGAATAACTTTACATCTGAGGCTTTTAAAGACTCCGTTTGTCCATTATTTATTTCTAAAGATACACGACAATGTATAAAGGGCTCCATTACCTTGTATGTTACATTATGGCCCCGTATAAACAGTTTTTGTAAAAAATAGGCTAACGATTGCGTCATAACCACTCGACTCTCTGTCGCATTACTGTACAGACAGGAGGAGAAGCTCGCAGGCAATTAACTTATTACGGCGTACTGGCGTTACATTTTAAAATACTATACAAAATAATTAATCAGAATACTTACTCCTGCTCACTCACGCCAAAGAACTCCCTGCTCAAGCTCGCCGTCTCTGCAACGCACAGCTACTAGAAGATTTACATCTGTTAGACAGGATGCTGACGTCGTCAAGCTTCGTTTGAGTCTGCGCGTCAGAAACGGAACAATGGAAACGAATCCAGTATTTTCTAATATTACCAAGGGGCAACATGTATATTGAAAATAAAAGAGGACCTAGAACAGATACTTGTGGCAGATCAGGGCCCGTATTCATAAAGATTCTAAGAATCCTCTCAGAAAACTCTTAATTTAGCTTAAAAACTTTTACGTAGGAATCTTAACTTAAGAGTGATTCGGGACCGATCTGAGAGCAACTCTGAGTAAGGAAAAGACAAAAACTTCCATCTTAGTGAGGAGGCAAGGCTGACCCTGTTGCTATGTATGACACAATCTTTTGAAGACTGTGATTGGTTGGTTGTCCAAGAAGGAAAAAAAGAGTTTAAGTATAGGGTCTATACTAATTCTCACTTTGAATTTACATGCGTAATTTTTCCTATTTGATCGTTCTCTCTCTCTCTCTCACACACACACACACACACACACACACACATTATATGTGTGTTTATGAATCCTTTTTTTTATATTTACCATGCTTTTAATTTCCTATAAGGTATTTGATTGGCTTAGAATGATAAAAATTGTTCCACTCTTTCCAATTAAAGTGAGTGCTGTCCTATTTAAGTGACAGTTTGAATGTTGCTTTTAATGTATCAAACATGGAATCAAAACCAAGAAGAGCGAGAAAGCCAAACTGGACAGAGCAACAGTGTTTACTGTTAGCCCAGTTAGTGGATGAACACAAGGCCATTCTTAAAGGAAAATTTGGGCAGGGTGTCACAGCAAGGGACAAGAAGCAGATATGGGAGCGTACAGCACAAACTATTAACGGTTCATTCCCCCTGCTTGTGCGCTGCTATATTCATAAATGCAGTTTTTTTGAGCCTGCAAGGTGGGAATGTCCAGTGGAAATGAAATGAACTGCTACACAATAAGATGTTCTGAAAGTGCTGTAATTGTTTGTGTGATCACACTGCTTACAGAAGGTTGTGACAGACCCATCATTACTATTGCATTGTTGCATTTTCCTAGTTGCCAAATATCGTAATGTAGTGATTACTTTCATTTCTGGCGCTATGGCATTTCTGCGCTGTGTCGGCGATGTTAGCACATCTCTAATAAGATCAGTCACAAACATGATCCCTGCACGATCTAATCTATAGCGTCTTATTAACTCACTGTCTTCCATTATCTGCAAAACATTTCTTCTTCCTCTTCGTCTTTCTGCCATTTTCTCCCCTGCTAAAGAAACTCTTAAGCCTCTTAAAAGTCCTTGTCTTTGCTCCTAACAAGTTTGACCTTAAGACCTATTTTAAGGGTTAAGATGCTTTCTGAATTACTTTTTTGTTTACTAGGATTTTTTATTTAATTTTAAAGAGTAAACGCCCACATTTCTAAGAATTTTCTTAGAATTTTGTCACTAGGAGCTACTTTTTGCATTAAGATTCTTTATGAATACGGGCCCTGACAGTTAGGATCTAAACCATCTTAAGGCCTGCCCTTGAATACCTGTATAGTTTTGTAATCAATCTATGAGTATGTCATGATCTATGGAGTCGAACGCAGCACTAAGATCAAGTAAAACTAGCAATGAAATGCAGCCTTGGTCTGACGAAGAAGCAAGTCATTTGTAATTTTAACAAGTGCCGTTTCTGTGCTATGGTGGGGCCAGAAACCTGACAGATCTTTGATTTTTTGCAGGAAGGAGCTTAATTGAGCAGACACAACGTTTTCTATAGTTTTAGACTTAAATGGAAGATTTTAATTGGACCTATGATTTGCCAGTGCACTAGGATCTAGTTGTGTGTGTTTTTTTTTTTTTTTTTATAAGAAGCTTAATAACCGCCAGCTTGAATGGTTTTGGGACGTGACCTAAAGATCAACGAGTTAATGATATTGAGAAGTGGTTCTTCTGCTACAGGTAACAACTCTTTCAGTAATTTAGTGGGTACAGGATCTCATAAACATGTTGTTGGTTTAGATGCAGTGATAAGTTTATTTAGCTCTTCCTGTCCTACTTGTAAAGCACTGCAGTTTATCTTTGAGAGCGATGGATGAAACTGAAGTATTAGACGCTGTAGAATCTACATTTGTTATTGTATTTCTGATGTTATCAATTTTATCAGTGAAGAAATTCATTGAGTCATTATTATTAAATGTTGATGGAATATTTGAATTAGGTGGCATCTGGTTATTTGTTAATTTAGCCACTGTGCTAAATAAAAACCTTGGATAGTTTTGGTTATTTTCAATGAGTTTGTGGGTTTGCTCAGCCCTGCAGTTTTTAGGGCCTGTCTATAGCTTGACATACTGTTTTTCCACAAAATTCTAAAATCTTCCAAGTTCGTTTTTCCCCATTTGCGCTCAAGACTACGAGTTTCTTTCTTGAGAGAGTGAATATCACTGTTATACCATGGCACAGTATGTTTTTCTCTAACCTTTTTCAATTTGATTGGGGCAACAGCTTCTAATGTATTAGAGTAAATAGTGCCCATGTTGCCAGTCACTTCATCTAGTTCATGTGTATTTTTGGGTACACATAGCAGTTCAAATAAATCAGGTGGGTTATTTGAGAGTCTGTCTTTGGTGGCTGGAAAAATAGTTCAGCCCAGATGGTAACACTGAGTCATAGAGATAATATCAGTGATATGGAGCATGCACGATACAAGGAAATCTTCGGAAACAACATCATTTTGAGGTGCAATATCTATATCAGTAAGATATTGTATCGATTCCATGTGATACAATTAAATCTAATGTATGATTAAAATGATGAGTGGGCCCGGTGAAATTTTGCTTGACTCCAAAAGAGTTTATTTGGTCAGTAAACGCAAGTCCTAATGCATCATTTGTATTATCAACATGAATATTAAAATCTCAGACAATTAGTGCTTTATTAACTGTAACCGAAAGGTCTGATAGGAAATCTGCTAATTCTTTTAGGAATTCTGTATACGGCCCTGGTGGTGTATAAGGTCGATGCGGCAGTATCCGCTCACAATTCCCCCGAAGCGGCGGTGTCCATGCACGAGGCCCTTGAGGCGGCAGTGTCCACTCACGATTCCCCCAAGGTGTCTGTGTCTGCTCCAAGAACTCCAGAGGCGGCAGTGGCCGCTCACAATTCCCACAAGGTGGCGGTGGTTGCTCAGAGAGCACCCAAGGCAGCTACGTCCACTCACAACCCTCCCGAGATGGCGCCGTCCACTCACCACCCTCTCGAGGCAGTGGCGTCCACTCACAACCCTCTCGGGCGGCAGCGTCCACTCTCAGTTTCTCCGAGGTGGCGGCGGCGGCGTCCGCTCTAAGTTTTCCCGAGGTGGCGGCGCCAGTGGCGTCCACTGTCAGTTCCCCCGAGGCTGCGGCGGCGTCCACTCACACGCCTCCCGAGGCGGCAGTGGCGTCCGCTCTCGGTTCCCCTGGGGCAAACCCTTTTACCTCTTTCTCCAGGCCCTCTTCCACTACACGGGCCTGGCCCTCCATCCCTCCCCCTGATCCACCTCCATTCTGCCTCCCTATGTGATTTCTTACTTTGGAGTTTCTGGAATCCACT
The DNA here is from genome assembly GCF_003368295.1 of Carassius auratus. NCBI lineage: Eukaryota > Metazoa > Chordata > Actinopteri > Cypriniformes > Cyprinidae > Carassius > Carassius auratus. Next base: position 6,157,004 of record NC_039263.1, on the reverse strand, counting down.
CCTTAAGAGAGGGGTTCTGTCACAGTCTTCTGTTTTCTGTCACTGTTTTCTGTGAGTGTTGTTTGTTTTGTTTACTCTGGCTTGCTTAGTTGGGGTCACTTCATCTACAGCGATATCGTTGACTTGATTGCAAATGAATGCACAGACATTATTTAAACTGAACAGAGATGACATCACTAAATTCAATGATGAACTGCCTTTAACTGTTATTTTGCATTACTGACTGTTTTCCTAATTAATGTTGTTCAGTTGCTTTGACGCAATGTATTTTTTTTAAAGCGCTATATAAATAAAGGTGACATGACTTGACCATTTGTGCTCTCTCCTGTCTTTTTCTGACCCGCCCATCTTGTATGTCATTATTGTTTAGTTGCTCCACCTGTGTTTCTCCCTTGCTCCCGGACTCATTACCTTCGCTCCCCACACCTGTTTCATCCACTCTCACACTTACACACACACACACCTGGTGCCCATTGTCAATGAGTATATATTCTCCACTCTCACACCACTCTGTCTGGCTGTATTAATTGTTACTTGTCATTGTGTTTTGCTATGGCTCTTGTCCCTGTTTAATCTGTTTAGTTTTTGCCATGTTGGCCTTTTGTTTCATTAACATATATTTTCCCTGCATTTGGACCCAGACACGGTTCATTCTTTGGCGGTCTCTACCGCCCCGTGACAGAAAAATATTTTTTTTTTTACATTGCATAAACTAAAAGTGAATATATAACACCATACTCTGCCAAAATAAAATAAATAATAATAATTAAAATAAAAGGTTCAACCATCCTTAAAACCTCCAGCAGCAACCGAAGAAGTACAAAATCAAGAGAACAGCAGGAGCTATCCAGCTGTAAATAGACAAAGTTTCCTGTTTAAAGGCTGGCTGTATTTACTTCTTCTTTATTTTTTTATTTTTTAATTACTCCAACGGTGTGTGTGCCAAAGACTCTTTATTCTCACTAGATGCCACAGTTCAGGCAAAAGGTCTCAGCCAGAGCCAACCGTATTATGAGAGAGGCAAGAACCTCCAGACAAACACACAGTAAACCAAAGATTATAAACATTTTATTGGAATTAATAAAAATAAACAACTTTACTTTCATTTTGCAGTTACACACTCCGATTTACTAACAGTTTGATCCATCAACCAATAAAACCACGAGCAAGGTATGGTTTGACTGAAAGAAGTGTCAGCATCCTCTTCTTATCTACAAAATCTAACGACAGCTTTGTGAACAGATAATGTGTGTGTACTGCATAGATAATGTTTTCATTAAATATGCATTAATTATTTTATGTACATTACATTTAATGGGGACCCAGGGGCTATTCTAAGAGCTACCTTAAAAAATAATGTTTCAATGGAGAGGTAAGAGCGCACAAACATACTATGCATTTTTCTAGTGAAACCCATGATGCATGTAGCGGCTTTTTGGCCTTTTGTCAAGCACAGCAACGTCCACGCATGTCAAAGGCAGTGTCTCCTTTGACCATTACCACTCAATAGTTATAGGTCCTTCTTTTCAGGCCAGCGGAGGTGTTCTCATCCACATCAGAGCGTATCTCCACATACTCAATGTCTGTGAGAGATCAGGAGACATGCAAACAACAATATATTTGTGTTTACAAGAAAGAATTATGGGATACATGAAGTTAAGCATCAATCATGGCAGACCTTATCCTCTGTACGTGCTCCGCCATAAATCTCTGATGATTTTATTAACCTCCTCCATCTTCATGCTGTGAAACTTCATTATTGTTCTGTTAAAAAAATAATAAAAAAAATCCACTAAATCTCAACGTGGAATTTTTTTCAAGCTGTAATAACGCTAAAATATCTAAATTCACTTAAAATAATTCAGTAGTTTAATCTGATTGATTAGAGTTTCTTTTATTTTACAAATATTAATAAGAATTAAGGCTCGAATTTGCAACTATTTTGGTTACCAAAATGTAATTTGGTAGCATTTGTGCGAATGCATATAATTGATGTTGAGTGACCTGTTTTAATTTCTCCAAAAACATTCTATGTGCCTTCTGAGTGTTGATACAGTGACCTGTCTGCCCGCTATATGAATCGTAAGGCTACATAACCAATTAATTTAATTCAAGTATATTTGTATAGCGCTATTTACGATATAAATCATTACAAAGCAACTTTTCAATATTTAGTAGTAGCTTATAAGTGGTGACTTTCAGTTTATGTGCATATGACAGGAATTTTCAGAAAAAATAATACAAGACGTAATCAACCAGTTGATGAACACTATAAACAGCAATTATTATATGATTGCATAGTAAGTAGCAATATTTGTTAGTTCTCTATTTTTGTTTTAGGGTTAGCATCATCTGAGGTCCTCTGAGGTGTGGGCATCATATTTTCTCAGGTGTTCTGGACCCAGACTGGAGCTTGTGTAAATCCTTGTGACCATGGGATAGCTAAATCCTGTGGCAAAACAGAGAAACAAATAGAGACATAATTAGCATAGCTGCTGTTCCAAAAAAGTAAAAGTAATTAGTTTAACCCAAGCTAAAGAATAATAATGCACATTTGATCAGGTAAAACTGCAGTCACAAATTATGAGATGCATTATTTGAATTGCTTGGCTAAATAGATATGATTTTAATCTAGATTTAAACAGAGATTCTTTGTCTGAACCCCGGACATCATCAGGAAGGCTATTCCAGAGTTTGGGAGCCAAATGCGAAAAAGCTCTACCTCCTTTAGTGGACTTTGCTATCCTAGGAACTCCCAAAAGTCCAGCGTTTTGTGACCTTAGGGAGCGTGATGGACTGTAGCATGGTATAAGGCTAGTTAGGTACGCAGGAGCTAAACCATTTAGGGCCTTATAGGTAAGTAAATGATATTTTGTAACTGATATGGAATTTAATTTGTAGCCAGTGCAAAGACTGTACAATTGGGGTAATATATTATATGATCATATTTTCTGGACCTGGTAAGCACTCTAGCCACTGCATTTTGGACTACCTGTAGGTTGTTTATTGAAGATGCAGGACAACCACCTAGAAGTGCATTACAATAGTCCAGCCTAGAGGTCATGAATGCATGTACTAGCTTTTCTGCATCAGAAACTGGTAACAATTTTTTGTAGCTTGGCAATGTTTCCATGATGGTAGAATGCTGTTTTTGTAACATGGGAAATATGGTTTTCAAAAGACAAGTTGCTGTCTAATATAACACCCAGATTTTTGACAGTAGAGGAAGTAACAGTACACCTGACTAGTTGCAAATTAATCTACAAGATTCTGTGTATTGTTTTTTTGGTCCAATAATATCTCTGTCTTATCCGAATTTAATATGAGAAAATTATTGGTCATCCAATGTTTTACATTTTTAACAAACTCTGTTAGTTTAGATAATTTAGAAGTTTCATTTAGTCTCATTGACATATATAGCTGAGTAGGATACAGTGGAAACCAATCCCGTATTTTCTTATAATATTACCCAGGGGCAACATGTATATTGAAAATAGAAGAGATCCTTGTGGCACTCCATATTTTACTGTTGATAAATGAGATGACTCCCCATTTAAATAAACTAAGTATTAGCGATCGGACAGTTAGTATCTAAAACTAGCAATGAAATGCAGCCTTGATCTGACGCAAGAAGCAGGTCATTTGTAATTTTAACAAGTGCAGTTACTGTGCTATGGTGGGACCTGAAACCTGAAATTATTCATACAGATCTTTTTTTTTTCCAGGAAGGAGCTCAATTGAGCAGACAACTTTTTCCAAATTTTAGACATAAATGTAATATTTGAAATAATATGCCAGTTCATTAGGATCTATTTAAGAGGCTTAATATCCGACAGTTTAAATGGTTTTGGGAGGTGACCTAAAGATAACTACGAGTTAATGATACTGAAAAGTGGTTCTTCTGCTACAGGTAACAGCTCTTTCAGTAATTTAGTGGGTACATGATCTCATAAACATGTTGTTGGTTTAGATGCAGTGATAAGTTTATTTAGCTCTTCCTGTCCTATAGTTGTAAAGCACTGCAGTTTATCTTTTGGTGCGATGGATGAAGCTGAATTATTAGACGCTGTAGAATCTACATTTGTTATTGTATTTCGAATGTTATCTATTTTATCAATGAAGAAAAGTCATTACTATTAAACGTTGATTGAATATTTGAATCAGGTGGAATCTTGTTATTTGTCAATTTAACCACTGTGCTTAATAAAAACCTTGGATTGTTTTGGTTATTTTCAATGAGTTTGTGGATATGCTCGGCCCTACAGTTTTTAGGGCATGTCTATAACTGCACATACTGTTTTTCCACACAATTCTAAAAACTTCCAAGTTAGTTTTTCTCCATTTACATTCAAAACTACGAGTTTCTTTCTTGAGAGAGTGACTATCACTGTTATACCATGGCACAGTACGTTTTTTCTCTAACCTTTTTCAATTTGATTGGGGCAACAGCTTCTAATGTATTAGAGAAAATGTTCTGTAACATCATCACTTTGAGATACAATATCTATATCAGTAAAATCGATTCCATGCAATATAATTAAATTTAGTGTATGATGAAAACTGGGTGACATTTTGCTTGACTCCAAAAGAGCTTATTAGGTCAGTAAACGCAAGTCCTAATGCATCATTTGTATTATCAACGTGAATATTAAAATCACCCATGATTAGTGCTTTATCAATTGTAACCAAAAGGTCTGAGAGGAAATTCTTTTAGGAATTCTGTATATGGCCCTGGTGATCTATACTCAGTAGCCAGAGCAAGAGACACAATAGATTTATTTTGGATAGCTGACAGTGTCACATTAAGCAGAAGTATTTTGAATGAGTTAAACCTGTATCCTGTTTTCTGGGTAACATTAAGAATATCACTATATATATTATTGCAACACCTCTGCCACGACCAGTCTGACAGGGCTCATGCTTGTAACAGCAGTTTAGTGGAGTAGACTCATTTAGACCAATATAATAATTTGGTTTTAGCCAGGTTTCAGTCAAGCAGAGTACATCAAAACTATTATCTGTGTTCATTTCATTTTCATTTTTCTGGTTTAATCACGATAAGATTTTTTCTAGATCCTACATTAAATTGAAAATTTATAAATTTCTTATATATACTTCACTATACAGGGAACAGACGTCTTTATAGACTGGACAGCACAAGTACTTTTAGCATTTGAGCGTGTAGAACAAAAGTCATTGTGAAAGTGACAGTAAATACAACCAAGTATGGTGACCCATACTCAGAATTCATGCTCTGCATTTTAACTCATCCAAAGTGCACACACACAGCAGTGAACACACACACACTCTGAACATACACCTGGAGCAGTGGGCAGCCATTTATGAACCCACAAACTTAGGGTTAGGAGTCATACTCTCTAACCACTAAGGCCACAATTTCCCGACATCGTAATAGTTATTTGAGAATTGGCTTACTAGTCATATGGAGCGAAGTGTCCTAGAGATGTTGTCAGAGATCAGCTCCGCTCCGACTCTGGGGTGCAGGCCATCAACATGAAACAGCGTCTCCGTATGCCGCAGCGTGGTGTCATTAACCCTGGCAGGAAGCACGACTGCTCTGGGGCTCTCGTCGGCCTTCAGAATCCTGGGTATCTGCGCAGAAACATTGAGAACATGAGCACCAGGGAAACAATGAATGTGCACTCTACCTTCGGCTAACGTAGCACGGACGTGTCGGACGATGGAGTCTCCGATGATCACAGATGATCACTCCGGCGCCGGGACACCACGGACCCTGGGTGCATCCACAACGGAGGACGCGAGCCAAGCCCCGAGCGACGACTTCTTCCCCTCCTCCAGTCTTCGAGATTTCCACCTGGAACTGCTTCACTCCAGCTTCGTTCCAGGGTTCGTGGCGCCGGAGTGAAGGACATATGGAAAGATCACATCCTGGGTGCACCGGGCCTGTGCAGAGAAACACATGGAGTAGAGGTGGTGGGACTGTTAGCAGAGCGCTGTATACTTACCCCAGACTTGTGAGCATAAGCCCGGGAGGATCCCAGCGTGGCTCTCCTCTCTCTCAGCTGGGCCTGACTCACCTCCAGGTCGCGAATCTGGTTCTCCACGGCCTCCAGCTGCAACGTGCTCAACGTGTCCTCACCTGCAATCAAAGGTAGACATATAGCCGCCATTAAAGAAAGTAACAGTGAGTAAAGCAATGGTAATGTGTGTGAATAGAGTATTAGCAATGCAAGCGCGGTTAGCGGCAACCACTCTGCGATCCGATAAATTTTGTTGTAGAATACGATAGAGGATATATTCACACATTATAGAAACAGAAATGATGGTGTATAAAATTAATTTTTAAGATAAAAAACAGTTAATAAAAATAATATAGTGTTATAATATAGTGTAGTATAATATAGTGTATAACTCAAACCCAGTTCACACAGCAACAACAAACAGGTAGTGACGTGTGGCCGGAAGTGGCGTGTGTCAGATGCCCCCAAAAAAACAACAAAATGGAGTTAATGAAGTTAACTAAAGTTCGGGAACAAGGCCACGCCTCAACCAATCAGCTTGTCCCCCGTCAGCTATTTATGCAAGTCCAACCTTCTCTGAACTGTTGACTCAGTTTCTCGTTGGTCCCACTCGTCATGGATCCCGAACTGGAGATCAACCCCTCCGACTCAGATGACGATCTTTTCAGGGGCAACTCTTCTCCACCCAGCCGGTCTTCTCACCTGTCCTCTCGCAGCCAATCTTCCCACCAGTCCTCACACAGCCGATCTTCGCGTTGGTTGCATTCCGCCATTCGGATCCCTCGGTCCCGCAAGCTTTCTCGTGCAGGTTCGAAATCCGGGAAATCCGTCCACTCTCTGCCGCCCTCGAGGGATTCTGTCCGTGATCGCCATGGATCTCTGGGGCACGGAAGTCGATGCGACCGCTCTCCTTGCCAACAGCATCAACAACCATCCGCCGACAATCCTCGACAAAGCACTCTCGGCAAGTCTACCGGATCAGAGATCGAAATCAAGCATTTGACCGTAGCTTGCCTCCAACGCACTCTCAAGGATAGAGGCATTCATTTCAGCCGCCCTGATAATAAATTACGAATATTTCAACTTTACACTCTGCACCCACCCAATGCAAACTCGGAGCCCTCAGCTGTTCTGGTATCCTCACGTATCCTCACAGCCTCAGGAACGACCTCCTCAAGCCTAGTGGTGACCAAAGGCAAACTGCATCCTCTCAGAATTCCTACATCGTCACTCGTGATGTCACCACTCAGTCACGTCAGCGACCTCAGCAAGCAGCATCTGTGTCACCTAGTGGCGGCCAAATGCAATTGCCACTCACCCCAGTGCCTTCTACCTCTGAACTATCTCAGATAATTACATCATTTCTCTTATCTTTAGGTTCACAAACAGCCACAAATCCTAACACTCATTCATTCTCTCATCCCATCATCCATTCCTCTACCCGTTCTTCAGCCATCAATACCAACACGGCTTCTGTTACTTCTGGTTCCGGATTCATTCCCACCAGTGGACCTTTTCAACCTCCTTCGGTACCTTCTCCCTTTCCCAGCTTCATCAGTTATTCAGTCTTACCCCGTCTCTCAAACCTTATGTCTTCAGATCCTATCCGGTAATTACACTGATCTAGCCCACCTTCTCCAGCCATCCCTCATAAATTTTTGCCAGCCCAGAGAGCTTCAAACCAGCCAAGGGATCATGCAGCTTAGCCATACCATGAATCCTAGTTCAAAAGACCTCACCCCTACCGAATTCGCTTTATCCTTCTCGATCTTCAGAGACATAATTTGTTCCATTTACCCGGACCGAAGGTCCGAGCCAGACGATTATCTATCTATCGTTCTAGATATGGCTGTTCGCTTTGGAGGAACAGGCTTCTATAATGACCGGAGCTTATTCTATAATACGTCTTACTTATCAGGAATAATGTTTCATGAATCATGTTTCTATGTTAATAAAAGGGCTACAAAAACAAGAACCAGCCACCAAAGCTAATCACTTGCCATTAACCACAGATCTTCTGAGCCAATGTTTCCTCACATTACGCTCCGGTTACTCAAGTCCTTCAATAGACCAAACATTACAATGCATGTTTCTTCTCGGATGCTTTGGCTTCTTGAGTTGCTCAGAATTTGCCCCTTCAACTTCTGGGTTCAATCCAGTCGTTCATCCCAGCCTCTCTGACATCTCAGCTCACACTCCAGAGTCTCTCATATTCACTCTGAAGTAAAGCAAAACTGATCAATTCGGAGAGTCATTTTCCATTTACTCCCTTTTGAGCACCTTTCGGAGTATGTTGGTTCCAGATATGCCAATAATTCAACTCCTCAAGAACCTCTCTTTCTCAACAAAAAGGGCAAAATGGCCACAAGATCTTGGTTTGACAAGCACTTTCAAAAGGTTTTCTGTGCCTCAGGCATATTTCCCGAACACTACTCAATACACTCCTTTCGGATCGGAGCAGCCACAATGGCCCCCAGCACAGGCATGTCGGACGAAACCATAAGAATCATGGGCCGCTGGTCATTGGAAGCATATCGTCCCTACATCCGCAACAGTCTCAATGATCTCTATCAAGCTCAAGCCCAAGCCCACATCGGTTCATTTAAACCTTTGGGTGTCTTCTAGTAACCTTACGTTTTATCTACAGAGACGAAGCCCCCACTCTGAGTCTCCCTTACAAGACACCCTGGTAAGCCAGTTCAGAAGAATCATTAGACCCTTTCTCATCCTATTTCCTCTAATCCTGACTTGATCCTAATAAAGTTTTATCTGCATGGCTGTGGCGTGGCCTGTTGTTAGTGAAATGGAGTTAATAAAGTTACCTAAAGTTCGGGAACAAGGCCACGCCTCAACCAATCAGCTCATCCCCCGTCAGCTATTTATTTAAGACCAAGCAAATTTGTAAATGCTTAGCTTAAATACGTATTATTAATTAAATAGTATTAATAAATGGCTGCTGAGATAGTAATCTCAAGTGAAATGAGTAGAGGCTTGGACCCGGAAACAGCAGTTCTTATGTCATACTTAACAAGAGAATTCTACCAAGCCATCAAACTGACTCCATCAGAGCAAGAATGCCATTCCAGAGCCGGAAGCGACGGCAGACAATTTTTTCCCAGTGCATGGTTCAACTATTTGCCACAAGACTAGTACTGTGCACTAAAAAGGCAAGTATGTAAATTTTTAATGATGTACAATCATTTTCAATACCATTGGCAAAACTAGGCACTCATTATTTCAAGCTTTGAAATTGGTTTAATCCAAGTCTTCTAAAAAGACACATTCACTTTATATGATGAATAGATTTTACATAGGCTTTTATTGACATTTTTATAAATATTATGCTCCCAATTTCCATTACAAAAATCTCAATCTTAAACATTTGCTCATTCTGTGTGTTTGTGTCTTTAAAATAGGGTGACCCTGTTGTAAAAGCTTACAGGACAAGGAAGCTTGAATTCAAATTGAATTTACAAAAAAAAAAAAAAAAATTCAAGTACACAGTAATAAAATTATAAAACAAAATCTCAATTCAGTTTGAGGTATTCAAAATATGACAACACTGAATTTTTATAAGCAGTGATTTAAGAGCCATATACAGTATGTTAGGCCTATTTATGTAGATAAATGGAACATCAGATGGCTTTGACATGTAATGATGTGAAAAAGGTTGTGAAGCAGTAGACAGACAAGGATATTTATATGTAAATATATGGGATATCATACAAATATCCCATTCCAAAACATTTCTAGCATAAATTTACATTTTAAAGAAATTAAAGTTCCATCTTTGATTGAAAGACTTTCTGGTGCATTTCACTTAGGTAAGGCAAGTTTATTTATATAGCACATTTCGTACACAATGGTAATTCAAAGTCCTTTACATAAAAGAAAGTAAAATAAGCATGAAGAAAAATAATAACAAAAATAAAACAAGCAATTTTTTAGTGTGTATATGTACAATATAACGTGTTCATGTTTCGCGTGTAAAAAAACACTGTATTTTTCACACAATTCACCTATCTGTATACCGCTGTTTTCACTTTCATTAAAATGGGCTGATGACTTCCTCATTCTATGAAGTCCCTCCTTCAGAAATACGTAACGAGTTCTGATTGTGCCAGCGGTTCCTGTATGGTGATTCGACAGCAGCTTAGAGCAGGCTGCCCTACTGGAAACGTGATTGGACTAGTTTTGAGAAGCAAGTGGGCAGGAGCATGTGCTGGAGATGTACTTATAATCACAGGAGCGTTTTTACTGACGAGATGCACATGAAAATCGCATTCGTTTTTTTTTTGCACATCCCTAATAGTTAACAAAGCTAAACAGCATTGCCCTTTGTATAATAAGTTACAGAAACTGTTAAACGCACCAACTTAAATAATAAAATACACTTACTGGTTGTGGTCCATAAACAACGCCTTCTCCAGACAAAGAGGGAACTGCTCCATCTTTCAAGAATAATCTTTGTGAGAATCGGGCATTAAACTGATTGAGATTGAGGAATTTGTCCTCAGCAAGCTGTCCTCAGCAAAATGTGAGTTTTACATGTGGATTATAATTTTCGGGAACCGAGTTAAACATAAATTGTAACCATTAATCTCCAAGTACAGCGTCCCTGGGAAGCCAAACAAAGATGATTGGACTCCGAGATGAAAATAACAGCGTTTCAACAACATGGCGACAAACACAGCTTTTCCTCCTTCTTCGTCGGAGCACAACAAGAACACGCCCCCCTTTTAGTGAATTCATGTGGGCGGAGGTTAGTCAAAAAACTGTTTTAGTGATGTCATTACTGCAGGAACTAGAGGGATGTAGTCCAAACGAGTCGTTTTTTGTAGGCGAATTCTGAATTTTACAGATATTATTTATACTCTAACAAGAACATTACACACTAACTAAAGATTAAAACATGGGATCATGAAAAAGGGGACCTTTAAAATCAATCCTAAATGTATGTGGAAGCCAGTGTAAGGTCCTGAGGACTGGTGTGATATGCTCAGATTTTCTGGTTCTAGTCAGAATCCTGGCAGCATTCTGGATGAGCTGCAGCTGTCTAATGGTCTTTTTGGGAAGGCCAGTGAGGAGCCCATTACAATAGTCCACCCTGCTGGTGATAAAGGCATGAACAAGTTTCTCCAAGTCTTGACTTGAAACAAAACATCTAATTCTTGTAATGTTTTTTTAAATGATAGTATGCTGATTTAGTTACTGCTTTGACATGACTACTGAAACTAAGGTCTGTCTCCAGAATCACACCAAGATTCCTGACTTAATTTTTAGTTGTTTGACCCCTACAGTCAAGGTATTCATTCACCTTTGTAAGGGAAACAGGTCAATTTAGCTCAAAGGGAATCATTTAAGATTTTAAAGGGAATTTGAACAGAATCACTGTTTCACGGCTGTTCACGGAGACGCGCCTGCGGTTCAGTGAACGAGCCGTTTAACATCAAATCTGCGCTGGATACTAATATCCAAACTATAGTGAAAACACTATCAATTAGCACAGTAACAAGATCGGCAGTTTAAGACATTAACTTGTAAGCACAAAACACAAGATACTTCTCTTTTCAATATGAATAAGGCTTTATTAGATAAATCTAAGACATATAAACTAATCTAACACATAAACACACGCACACACACATTCACACAAGTTGCAGGGAGGTCGAAAGTTAGGGAAAGATGAGTTTAAGAGAATGGAAATATGGAATCCCAAGTTAACAGCAATACGTTAAATTGCATAAACATGAACAACCATCAATCACGTAATTAGCGCTCGCATTGAGTTCCTCAATGAGGTTAAAATTATATTAGATACACCAGTAAAGGTCACAGTCTGGAGGTAAAGTTACTTGCATCTCCTGTGAAGAAGGAGCCTCGGTGAAAGGGCTATCCCGAGGTCGTTGATTGGCTGGAAGTTCAGTCTCTGAAGTGACGTCTTGGGAAGCCCGTGGTTGTTGGGCGTTGGCTGAAAGTGCAGAGTCGTGTTCGCTGGTTGAAGTTGAATGGACGTTACAAAACTTAACTCAGAACACGAAACTCTCAAACGGAAAAGAAAAGAAATAAAGTTTGATGAGACTAGGTTGTGTTCCTTCTCATCGTGGCATAGTAGCAGCAGGCATGCACGCTGGAACCGCGCTCAAAGAACAATGATGACTAACCGCATGGCTAGATGCTACAAGCTAAAGCAAGGTAGCAAAGCTACAAGCTAAAAGCTAAGAGCAGGCATGACTGATAGCACGAGCAAGGCTGGAACTAAAAGCAAGGCATGACTGATAGCACAAGCAATGCTAGAACTAAAAGCAAAATTTCATGGGGTCCAAAGTATTTAAACTTCCTTGTTGGCCACCCCTCAAATGTTGCCTTGACCAATCAGATATGTTCTTGGGGTGGGTATCATAAATCATTTGTTTATCTTACCAAGCATGTGGTTCTTGCCTCACAGGGTCTAATTTTGGACATGATTCCTATAACATGATTATGATATATTTTACAAATAAATGATTGTCAGGACAATATCAAGCAAGAAAATTCGATTATATCAATACTAGACATGACTATGTATCCTATAGTAATCAAAAGACATACACAATAAGTGATTATACATGATAGTCAAATGTGTGGGTTACACATAAATGAATATGGAGTTAAGCAATGGAACGATTCATTTAGAAGTCTTTTTGAGTTCATTCTGGTCCATATATAATGTATAAAAAGCAGTTTCTTTGCCATTCTCTGGCAAAGGGACTTTTCTGTGAAGACAAAGGTTTAAAGCCCTTCCCCCTTAGGAATTTCAGTCTGGTTCTGCTGGCTGGGGGGAAGTCAATGCAAGTATTTAACTTGATCTCCTGGGTTTACATGTGATGTCCAGCGTTGCATTTCAATCACGAACAATAAATTTGACAATCTCTTCTTCGATTTAAAATTGTCAATAATTGTTCTATTGGTGTTAATGTTGAAAGCTGTTGTGTGAACAAGTTGGTTGGTTGGTTATCTTGCTTGGTTCTTGTGGCACTAGAACTGATTTATGACTTCCTGAGGAGTTCGGCTCTCGTTTCAATGCACACAGCTCTGATAGACTCTTTAATTTGTCTGGTTCGACTCATTTCTGCTACACCTTGAAAACTTCATCTTTGTTTCCAAATGCAATGATTTCAGTTTTTTTCCTTATTTATAACTGAAGATAGTTCTAGCACATCCAACTATTAATTTCATCATTGCATTGGCAGAGGGAGTCAATGGGGCTGTAGTCATTTGGACATAAGGCTAGGTAAATCTGGAAATCATCAGCATAGCTGTGATAGGCAATTTGGTTCTTTCTCATTATTTGACTTAGTGGAAGCATATACAGGCTAAACAAGAGTGGTGCAAGAATTGAGCCTTGTGGGACATGTCATGGACGTACACTTAGACTTATGCTCTCCTAGACTCACATAATAGCCTCTCCCTTCTAAGTATGACATGGACCATTTGAGTACCATCCCAGAAAGCCCGACCCAGTTTTCCAGTCTCTCTAGTAGTATGTTATGATCGACAGTGTCAAACGCAGCACTGAGATCTAGCAATACAGCACCGATATTTTGCCAGAGTCACAATTTAAGCGAATATAATTTATTATCTTAATGAGTGCTGTCTGTGAGCTGTGATGTGGTCGGAAACCAGATTGAAAATTGTCCAGGTATCCATTTGAGTTTAAGTATTTGTTCAGCTGATTAAAAACTACCTTTTCTATAATTTTGCCTATAAAAGGAAGATTAGATATTGGTCTAAAATTGCTGGTGTTATCAAGATTGCTCTTTTTCAGGAGGGGCTTAACAACTGCCGTTTTTAGGGAGTTTGGAAATGTCCCATAAATAAGTGAGGCATTCACCACTTCTAAGAGATCTGCTTCTAAGCAGTTAAGCACACTTTTGAAAAAAGATGTGGGAAGTGTGTCAAGGCAGCAGGTTGACGATTTTAGTTGCTGCATTATGTCATCCAGAATTTTGCTATCAATTGTTTCAAAAATAGACATAGTATATTTTTGATATTGTGGCCGAATCTGTCTGACCTCTGCATTACTTGGGGATGTGCTAATCGCCTTCCTGATATTGATGATCTTCTCAGAAAAGAAGGAAGCAAACTCATTGCATTTGCTGTCTGATAGCATTTCACTGGGAATCTGACTTGCGGGGTTTGTCAGTCTTTCAACAGTGGCAAAAAGAGTAAGAGTGTTATTTAAGTTACTGTTTATAAGGTTTGAGAAGAAATTCTGTCTAGCCGTGTCTAGTTTCACATTAAAAGCATGAAGGCTGTCTTTATAGATGCTATAGTGAATTTCAAGTTTTGTCTTCCGCGACATCCGCTCTGCTTTTCTGCATTGTCTTTTCATAGTCTGAACTGCTGTTGATCTTCTCCAAACTGATTTCTGTCTTGTTGTTTTCTTACTGACTATTATTGGTGCAATATCATCAATAACATTTTTAACTTTTGAGTTGAAGGAATCAATGAGAATATCAACAGAGTCTGCAGAAATGCTTGGTGTTAAAGATATAGCCTCCATAAATAGTACACAGGTTTCGCGTTGATTTTAAAACTCTACCTACAAGGCCCTGCATGGTTTAGCTCCAGAATATCTGACTGAACTTTTAACTGTCTACACCCCAATGCGTAATTTTCGTTCATCAGATTCTGGGTTTTTAACTATTCCTGTAACTCATTTACGCTCTATGGGTGACCGGGCCTTCTCTTCTGTGGCACCTAAACTCTGGAACTCTCTTCCTACTGAAATCAGACAGGCTGAATCCCTTAGTATTTTTAAATGTTCTCTTAAAACGTATTTTTTTCCGGTTAGCATATATGTGATATGTTTCTCTGATGGTCAATCTCAATGTATGTTTATTTGTTTTTTATTTATTTATTTTTTATTTATTTATTTTTTGTATGCCTTGGTAAAGCGCTTTGAGATGTAACTTTTAAAGGCGCTATAGAAAAGAAAGTTTATTATTATTATTATTATTATTATTATTATTACACTTGTGTTCTCGTTTATGCATCTCCTTCTGAGAGAGACAGATCTAGATTCAGTTGTCGCAGAGATCAATATATCAAAAAAATAAAGAAATGATCAGATAGTGCTACATCCTTAATAACAATGAATGAAATGTTAAGACCCCTACTGATGATTAGATCCAGAGTGTGTCCGCCTTTGTGTGTGGGACCATGCACATGCTGAATCAGGTAAAAAAAAAAATTGAACCGTTATCATTTATTTTGTAGTTTTGTTTTCTGCATTATCTATGTAAATATTAAAATCCCCTGCAATTGCAAAACAGTCAAACTCTGAGGAAATTATTGATAACATTTCTGTGACCTCTTCAACAAAGGCTGGAGAGTATTTTGGAGGCCTGTAAATAATAATAAACAGAATGCGTGGAGCACCTTTCAGCACAATCCCTAGATATTCAAAAGACAAGTCATGACCAAATGACACTTGCTTGCATTGATAGACATCTTTAAATAGAGCAGCTACTCCCCCACCTCTCCTAATAGTCCTGCAAACACTCATGTAAGTGAAGTTAGGAGGGGCTGCTTCATTTAGGATTGTTGCACTGCAACTGTCTTCTAGCCATGTTTCATTTAGAAACATCAAATCCAGATGGTTTGTGGTTATAAAGTCATTGATTAGAAACGATTTATTTTTTAGTGAGCGAATGTTTAAAAGTGCTAACTTGATGTCAGTGCTTTGTGTCTTTACATCGATCTTAGTTTGATGCATAATAAGCCGCAGATTAGATGAGTTTGCCCTTCGGCTTGAGAAGGCCTTAGACTTTCTATTATGTGATAAAACTGAAATAGAGAAAGCTGTAGGCACACTGGGTTCCCGCTTGTTTTCTAACCATTTGTGAATGTTGCTGCTATTATAGCGGGGACCCGACACATATCACTGAGAGCTGCTATCAGTTGTTTTGGGTTCACCTTCAGCAGATAGAGGGTTTTGACCCTGGCTTTGTGGCACCGGTCGGAGAGCTCTCATAGGAACAGGGCCCACAGGCTTTGGTGGTTGGGGGGCCTGCCGTTTTTTTGTTGATATTTGCGGGCTAGCAGCGAATGAGTGGTAGAGTTTAGTCCCAGCATACACCAATTCCTCCATTTTCTGTGAGAAGCACAGAAGTGGAGATGCTGGAGAGAGGGATAATGTGGTGAGATGGGCTGTGTCTCTGGTGTTTCCGGTGGCTGTGATGCATTGTCCTGGCTTCCCTGGCTGTTTTCCAGAAAGTCGTCCTTGGGTGGTGAATCTTTTGTTAATGTTTTGGTACATCACAGTCTGTCTGTGAGGAGCTCTGTGGGCAGGGCTCAGCAGGGATAGTGTCCATGTGCAGTGCTTGTTTTGTCTGCATGGTGTTATCAGTGACCTTGTGGGATAAGTCAACAACATGATGACTCAGACCCGGTGTGTGTGTGCTGAATGGATTGACACACTCTGCTGAAGGATGATGGAGGGAGAAGTAGATGTTGTCCTTAAACACTCTAGCACCAAGTTTGTTTGGGTTGAGGCCATCCGGTTTAAACAGTTGTCTATGGCCCCAGAAAAGATTGAAGTTGTCAATGAAATTCACTCCTATTTTACTGCAAGATCTTTGTAGCCATGTGTTCAGCCCAAGCATCCGTGAAAACATATTTGTTCCACTTGCTGGGAGTGGTCCACTGATGAACGACTGAACTTTGAGTCTTTGAAGTGTTTCAAAGAGTTCACTGAAGTCCTTCTTAAGGAGTTCTGACTGCTCTTTCCGAATATCATTCTTTCCCACATGGATGATCAGTCTTGTGCTTCATCAGAATGTTCTTAAGTTCCTTGTTCACATCAGGATGCCGTCAGGATCAAAACTAACAAATATTGCTACTTATATGCAATCACATAATAATTGCTGTTAATGGTGTTCAGCAATAGCAATAGTTAGACATTATAGCGTTATTACAGCTTGAAAAAAACAATCCCATGTTGAGATGTAGTGGAAAATGTTTTTCATATGTTTTTATTATTTATTTTTTATTTTTTACAGAACAATAGTGAAGTTTCACAGCATGAAGATGGAGGAGATTCATAAAATCATCAGAGATTTATGGCAGAGCACGTACAGAGGACAAGGTCTGCCATGATTGGTTTCTTGACTTCATATTCTTTCTTTAAACACAAATATATTATTGTTTGCATGTCTCCTGATCTATCACAGACATTGAGTATGTGGAGATACGCTCTGATATGGATGAGAACACCTCCGCTGGCCTGAAAAGAAGGACCTATAACTATTGAGTGGTAATGGTCAAGGGACACTGCTTTGGACATGCGTGTACATTGCTGTGTATGACAAAAGGTCAAAAAGTCACTACATGCATCATGGGTTTCTCTAGAAAAATGCATAGTATGTTTGTGTGCTCTTACCACGCCATTGAAACTTTCTATTTTAAGGTCACGCTTAGAATCGTATGGAAGCATATGGGTGGCAATATTCAATTTGGAATGTATTATGCAAAATGACAATGCAATATGTAAAAAGGCAATGCATTTCTGTATTTACATTTACATTTTCTAATACATTTGTGCAACGTTTGGTGCAAAATGAAAATGAAAACTAAATTGCACACACTAGTTCTAATATGTAAAATTAATACTAATTTTAATGCTTTATAAGTTGCAAAATGAAAATGAAAATGTATTACAGAAATTATTAGATATGTATAACATGTTCAAGAAAAACTGTGGCAAAATTATCATTCAAATGCAATTTTTCTTAATTGCATTTACACTCACAGTCAAGACACTTACGATTGCATTTTCATTCAATGTCCCGCAAAGAATGTAGTAAAATTCAATGTGCACATTGAAAATGCATTCCGATCACGTCTCAGCTCTCTCCCGCCATGTCAATCACTGCATGAACAAGGCGGGGCTTGCAGAAGGTTAAGAGACTCAAGACTCAAGAAGAGGATTCAAGTGAGAGAACATGGACAAGACATATACGTTTTGATCATTTCGGTTTATGGCTTCAATATTTCATTCACACTTGTGGGCGGAGCTGAAATGCTGCTTTCATCTGATTGGTCGAATCGCTCCACCTTCAGCTCGGTCTTTTCATTCTTTTAGACAGAATAAGAGTCACTAATGTCTGAAACCACCGCTCACTGTTAATTAGCATAATAATTGAATCAGATGTAGCTGGCCACATAATTTGTGCTGCTGAGACCTGCAAATTATTTCTAGGTTGCAGTATTGTATGAATATTGTCCCACTGATAAATAAAGTGAAGTGGAAATAGAAATCAATAATAGACTGAATAGTTCCATGTCTGTAACATTTACCACTCTCATCTTTTAAGTTTTTTTTAAGGTATGTGTGTGTGACATTAATAAATAATTGTGAAAATTAATATAGTTACATTTCTTAAATAAATTAGTAATATTCGTTTTATTACATACTAAATTGAATGATGTTTCTCTTTTTAGTCAGTGCTCCTGTAGCCTACACTGAAAACAGAGAGTGTCCCTCTCGTAGCTGTAGACAGTAATGTTTTCTCTTGGTTCTGAATAAATGTGACTGACTTATATATGTTTTTTTCCTTGTCGTGACGTATTTTTGGACTGATGCAACTTATACTTAGGTGCAACTTACAGTCCGAAAAATACTGGTAACATTATTATTATTATTATTTATTATGAGAGTAATTGACAGACTAGAACTTCACCAAATTCAGCTCAGATCTTAAGACTCGTCTGACGCCAGACTTACCTTCCCAAAAAATCCTATTTAATTTTTTTTTTATAAATGTAACTATATTTATTTCCACTTCACTGTTATCCAAGGAGACAGAACTAGTTGCACTGTTTTTATCAGTGGGACAATATTTATACAATACTATAACCTAGAAATAATTTAATGGGGTCTCTTGCAAGTCGCAGCAGCACGAATTATGTGCCCAGCTACATCTGATTCAAATATTATGCTAATTAACAGTGAGCGGTGGTTTCAGACATTCAGTGACTCTTATTCTGCCTGAAAGAATGAAAAGACCGAGCTGAAGGTGGAGCGATTCGACCAGTCAGATGAAAGCAGCATTTCAGCTCCGCCCACAAGTGCGAATGAAATATTGAAACCATAAACCGAAATGATCAAAACGTATCTGTCTTGTCCATGTTCTCTTACTTGAATCCTCTTCTTGAGTCTTGAGTCTCTTGACCTTCTGCAAGCCCCGCCTTGTTCATGCAGTGATTGACATGGCGGGAGAGAGCTGAGACGTGATCGGCTTGGAATGCATTTTCAATGTGCACATTGAATTTGCTACATTCATTGCAGGACATTGAATGAAAATGCAATCGTTAGTGTAAAAATTGCATTTGAATGATAATTTTGCCACAGTTTTTGCTTGAACATGTTATACATATCTAATCATTTCTGTAATACATTTTCATTTTAATTTTGCAACTTATAAAGCTGTAAATTAGTATTCATTTTACATATTAAAACTAGTGTGTGAAATGGCAAATGAAAATTATGTAATTCAATTTTCATTTTCATTTTGCACCAAACGTTGCACAAATGTATTGGAAAATGTAAATGTAAATACAGAAATGCATTGCCATTTTACATATTGCATTGTCATTTTGCATATTACATTACAAATTTAATATTGCTACCCATATGCTTCCATAGAATCGCCCCTGGGTTCCCATTAAATGTAATGTACATAAAATAATTAATGCATATTTAATGAAAACATTATCTATGCAGTACACACACATTATCTGTTGACAAGGCTGTCGTTAGATTTTGGAGATAAGAAGAGGATGCTGACACTTCTTTCAGTCAAACCATACCTGGCTCGTGGTTTTATTGGTTGATAGATAAAACTGTTAGTAGATCGGAGTGTGTAACTGCAAAATGAAAGCAAAGTTGTTTATTAAGTTGTTTATTAATTCCAATAAAATGTTTATAATCTTTGGTTTACTGTGTGTTTGTCTGCAGGTTCTTGTCTCTCTCATAATACGGTTGGCTCTGGCTGCCTGAACTGTGGGATTCTGGTGCCTAGACAGAGAGACACAAACTGGTGGAGTAAGTTTTTATTAAAAAAAATAAATAAATAAGAAGAAGAAGAAGAAGAAGATGAAAATACAGCCAGCCTTTAAAAAGAAACTTAGTCTATTTACAACTGGATAGCTCCTCCTGTTCTCTTAATGTTGTACCTCTTCGATTTCTGCTGGAGATTTTAAGGACAGTTTAACCTTTTATTTTAACCATATTAATAAATATTAGGCACTGTTACCTCAATTTTAAAGCATGCAGCCTTGATCCTTATAGCCTTGATAGATACCGCCCCATTTTAAAACTTTCTTTTTTTTATCTAAGTCTTGTACAATGTGGTATTTCCTCAACTGAATGCTTATCTCAATACTAATAATTTGTTAGACAAGTATCAGCTGGGTCTTAGGAGGCATCATAGTACGGAGTCAGCCTTGTAAAAGGTGTTGAATGATCTTTTAGTAGCAGCAGATTTTGAACAGTCTTCCACTCTAGTCTTTTTAGAACTAAGTGTGCCGTGTGACACTATTGCCAATGCAATTCTACTTGAAAGATAAACTAATTGTGTAGGTATTCAAGGACCTGCACTAGAGTGGTTTAAATCTTACCTCTTTGACAGATAATTTTCTGTTAAACTGTGGAGTGCCACAAGGTCTTATTTTAGGGCCGTTGTTGACCTCATTATACCTGCTTCCTTTGGGGCATATTTTTCTAAAGTAAAATATTCCATATAATTTTTACGCTCACGATACTCAGGTTTACGTTCCATTAAACTAAAAGAATAACTATAACATACTCTTTCTGCTTAACTGCCTGACTGAGGTTAGATCCTGGCTGGCTGATAATTTTAAAACTGAATAAATACAAATCTGAGATCATAGTTTTTGTCCCAATGGCCTCTATTAATATGATCAACAATAAATTAGGCCTGCTATCTGCTCATTTTAATGGACATGTAAAAAACGTAGGCGTGATTGTTGATGACGAACTAAAGTTTGATAAGCAAATCAGCACTGTTGTAAAAAAAAAAAACTGTTTTTATCATCTTAGATCCATTGCGAATTTGAAAACCTTTTTAATGGCAAAGAAATTAAGAATGCTCTGTGATTCATGCTTTTGTCACTGCTAGGCTCGATAACTGTAATTCGTACCTTGGTGTGTCTAAATCTTCTTTATCTTTTCTGCAATCTGGTTCAGAATGCCACTGCCGGGTTCCTTTCTGGAAAGAAAAATAGGGACCATATTTCACAGATTCTTGCTTCATTACACTGGCTGCCATTTGAATTTCACATCAATTTTAAGGTGTTACTGTTTGTTTATAAAGGATTACATGGTCAAGCTCCTGAATATTTTACAGATCTTCTTTTACCTAGAAATTGCTCTAGAGCATTAGGATGTTTTAATAGTATGATGCTCTCTGTGCCTCGATCTCATCTTAATTAAAAGGAGCTTTTTTCGATTGCTGCCCCTAGATTGTTGGGTGATTTACAAGCATATATTAGGCTGACTCCAGATATTGGAAGTTTTAAATCTCATTTTAAGACTTAACTTTTTTCTTTAGCATTTTAATTTGCTGCTATTTTATGTTTTATCTTATTGGAGTAGGCTATTGTGGACGGTTTTATCAAATTTTTTACTTTAAATCTTTGAACATTTCATGCTGAATGTATCTGTTTTGTGAAGTTATGCTTTAACTCTACAGCACTTTGGTCAGCACTTGCCATTTTAAATGTGCTTTAGAAATAAATTTGCCTTGCCTTGCCTTGAGGAACATGACAAACAATTATTACTTTTGGTTTCTTTGCAGGATAATTAAGAGTCGTTCTCGCCAACGCAACTTCCAGCTCCTTGTTATCACCCACGATGAGGATTTTGTGGAGCTCCTGGGACGATCCAACTATGTTGAGAATTTCTACAGGATCAGGAAGAACCAGGACCAGTGCTCAGAGATCACAAAGTGTAACATTAACACTCTTAACTCCTACCTGCACTGATGCATCAGATCAGATGAGAGAAGAAAGACTGTTAGTCTACAGAGGTGATGGAATCAGTTCAGTTCTTGTTCAGACGGTTGTGAAGCATGATTAAAACAAGGTTTATCAGCCTCCCTGCATCTACCTACTAAAAGTGTATGTTGGCCTTCTTGAACACTTAGTTGACTTCTTTCAGAAATATATATATATTGTCACGGGAGGAGCACAAGACAGACACAGTGGGCGTGGCGTCAGGCCTCGGAGAGGCTTTTATTAACAGAAATCATAAAATAACAGGGAATAAAAGTGGCAAAAGGGGGAAAGTGTCCAAAATAACAGGGGATCTGGTGTCCTCGTTGTGCTGCGGGGTTCATGTGGGTCGGGCAGTGTTCATTGAGGAAGGGTCCAGGCAAGGGGCGGAGTCCGGCGGCCGCACGCGCTCCCCTCCTAGGTCCGGGGGCGCGAGGGGCGGCGGCTTCTCCTAGCGGCCGCGTCTCTCTCGTTGGCCGCGGCGCTGGTAGGGGATGGACGGCCCGGCATCCTGGCCCGTCGGCCGTGTAAACGGGTGCGGTTCTCCTCCGGATCGCGGGTCCGGCAGCTCACGTCTTGGTGGCGCGGGAGTCCCTCAACGCTCCCTTCCTGGACCCACGAGGACACCAGCGTGCATGCACGGGGAAGAGACCGGTCTCCTGAGGAGAGGCGCGTTGGGCTTTTAAACAGCGGCGGTAATGAGGCTCCACTTCCTTCCGCCAGCCCTCCCCATCACACGCCGCCAGCCCTGACTCGTCCAGCGCCCCTCCTCTCACACACCCACTCCAGTCGGGAGCCTGGTGAAGGGCGGCGATTTAGGACGGGGTATATATATATATATATATATATATATATATATATATATATATATATATATATATATATATATATATATATATATATATATATATACATTAAAAGAAATCTGATTCTAATTTATTTTATTTCATGATTTGTTATGTTGTCATCAAAAAGTATTTGGACTAGTGCTGCCGATCGATTTAAAATAATAATCCATCATAATTAAACAAATTAATCACATTCCATTTTTAATTAATGTAAAACAATATTCACAAAAATCCAAACCATATTTAAATCTCTTTAGCCCTGGCACCAAACACATTATATAAAAAAATATATAATTTAGGGGAAATACATAGCTACTTTAAGATGTGCAAAAACAGATGCTTTGTTAATTAAATTATTATTATTATTATTATTATTTAATACATCTATTTAAACAGCAAATATTAATTTCAACCCTAAATTGGATACTTTAAAAATATTATCTTCACATAATTTATCAAAAGATCAACCCAAGTTACATTTACTTTAAAGAAATAATCTAGTGTTTTGCAATAGGTTTTGAATGAAAAATATTAACATATAATGTGATGAATTATTTAAATATTGTCTTTTTTAATTAATGTTTAGTGTCAGATGTTCATGAAACATGTCCATAGTTAAAGAAATGAAATTCATATGTGGTTATTCTACTAGGATCATGCAAATTTGCTACAAAAGCTATTAGTATTATTTGATTTTGCAGTATTGAAACTTATTTGTAAAAGCAAGCAAACAGTGAAGATTTAGCCTTCAGCACCCCATCTAGAGGTGTGATACCCAAAATCATTAAGATCTTTCTTGGCGGTTTGTCAGTGTCAGTTCCAGGAAATCAGGACAATATGACAAATCATCAACTTCATCTCAATCAAGATATTTTGTGAGTGCGCCGTTACCAGCCAATGAACGAAGATTAGCTTACCATGCAAAAAGGAAGCTTGGTAGCCAGGTCTTGTCTTTCTGAGAGTATATATACAGCATTCAGCAGTGGAGGAATCAGGTCCCTCTAGATTCAGACAACCAAAGCCTTGAGAAACCCAAGAAGACAGACAAAATGAAGACTATACTACTGCTCGCTTTCACTGTCTTGGTCTCCAGCGTTCCTATGGAAAAGAGCATTAAGAAATTATTGGGAGAGCTTATTGATGAGCTAAACAGTGAAGTGAAAAGATTGTCAGAGAATGAGGTAAAGTTAAACAAATTGTATTAACTATAGTAACTGTAGTAATCCAAAACACTCTAAACTTTAATATACAAAGTAGAACGTGATTACAACATTTAATTTACCTGTTATTTCTAGAAAAATGAAATCTACGTGACAGAAGTGCAAATGAATAACTGTAAGGTGAGATTATACACACAAATTGTCTTGTTGTCTTTTCAGTGCTTTATTGGGTTTGTTCACTTTTGTGGCTCTCATATGTGGTAACATTTGAGGCTGAAGAAAAAAATATATTTCCTGCTGTGAATTTTAAATTTCTGACAGCTCTTTAAAGTGTTTTTTATTTTTTTGTAAAAATTTATTTATATAAATTTATTTATTTATTTTTATATATATATATATATATATATATATATATATATATATATATATATATATATATATATATATATATATATATATATATATATATATTATATATAATTTTTAATTTGTTAATGCTAAAAATCAGAATTAAAAAATTTTGAGGATTCAAGCCCTGGTTTTACATGTGATTTCATTATCTTTGCAGGGTGTGTTTTTCTGCCAGGCTGAACAAGAACTGTTAAAGGAGGTTTCTGGACGGTCTGGTGCCGAATTTGACCATTTCCGTACTGACAAGAAACTAATGAAGAATTTACACAAGTATAACCAGTGCCATGGGGTAAGTTGAACTCAGGAACTTGATGTTTTCTCTATATGATACCACTGTCTTATTTGAGTAGAATAACCATAACATTTACTTTATTTCAGGAAACCTGCAAACCTGCTCATGAAGACCAAGAAATGACTCTGCTTGATTTCTTGAAAAATCTCTTGACATGTGCTAAGAGTGTGGCCTAAGGATCAAAATTATTATATTTTTTTTACATTGTCTGTAGAAGTATGTAATTTTGTACCTGAAATAAATTTGCATAAAAATAAGTTTTCAATCTTAAATATGGTCTGATGTTTTACAGTACACATTTTGTGCAGTATTTCCGTGAAGAGACCGAAAATAACTTTTCAGTGAAGCGGTGAGTGTGCACAAACATACAATGCATTTTTAGAGAGAAAACCCATGATGTATAGCGCATGTCAAACATCTGTCCTGCAGAGTGTAGCTCCAAAACACCTGTCTGGAAGTTTCTAGTAATCCTCAGGACCTTGATTAGTTGGTTCAGGAGTGTTTAAATAGGACTGGAGATGAACTCTGCTGGACAGTGGCTCCACTGATGTAGTAGCTTCTTGACCTTTTGTCCAGCACTGTAGTGTCCACACACGTCTCCTTTAACCATTACCACTTTATAGTTGTAGGTCCTTATTTTCGTTAACCTCCGGAAGTGAATAACATATGTTGTATTAGTTTTGTTATTTATTTAAGTGCATTAATCAGCAAATGTTAATCACAGATATTAACATAATTTTTCCAGCTCAATTTGAATATTAAAAATATATGATAGCTTTAGATAATATATCAAAAGATCAAACCTAGTTGTAAGTTCATTTTAAACATTAGTTTAGGTAATAAGCATCTTTTTCATTATACAGTAAAATGCTGTTGTTTTACAGATATTTGCTGTAATTTGTTTTACCATTAATTAGCAATTACATCAAAATTATGTTTTTTAAAAGCAATTCATACTATTTTTACAGGTTAAAAAAATATTTTTACATAAAATTAGTGTACAATTTTTATTATTTTCCTGTTCATGACAGAAATTAATGTAAAATTACATAAATCAGTAAATTTAAAGTGTTTTCAATGTATCCCCCTTCATAATGTTCCCTTCCAGGAATTACTTTTATAAGAATGGTTAAACTATATAACCATTATATATGGTCTATAATATATTGCTACCAAGTATGTATTTGCTTATATATAAATGTGTGTGACTGTAACTTCTGTTGCCTTCAGAGAATGATTTGTAATTTTTATATCTTTCACATCTACTGCAGTCCGGTTCACCACACTCAAAAAAATGACTCTTTAAACTTACTTAAGTCAATTATGGACAGTGGTTCCACACAACCAAATTGTGTTTTGAAAACATTAATGAATTTCTTTGAATCTATACAAACTCCTTGTGTTGTTACAACACAACTGAATGAGGTAGAATCTATGTGAAATAGTAATGTCCAACCAACTCAATTTATTCACTTTGCTTCAACTTAAACCGGTTAAGTTAACTCAACATGTTCTGGTTTATTACAATCTAGCCAAATTTGTTTCACTCTATCAACACAAGGAGGTTTGTTTCAAATTACTCATTTCAATTATGGACAGTGGTTCCACACAATTAGTTCTAGTTACTTTAACACAATATTTTCTATTTAAAGTTACCCCCTTCAACAAAGCATTTTTTTTTTTTTTAATTTACATGAAAAAAAAGTCAGTCATTCATCTTCTTATGGGAAATCCATTCAAGCAGTCAAGATGGGATTCTAACAAACATTACAGTGGGAAATGGTACACACATCTGGACCCTGTATGGTAAACAACACAACTGGAATGTTCCCAGACCCAGAAACATTGTAAGGACATCAGTAAAACAGCCCACGTGACATCAGTGGTTCAACTATAGTTTTACAAAGCTACAAGACTACTTTTTTTTGCAAACAAAATCAAAACAGCGACTTTATTCAACAATTATTCTCCAAATCGCATCTTCCACCATTATCAACAGCACGTAAATAATTAATGCGCATGGTGCTGCTGACCTAGAACACGCATGCGCTGAGCCTTGATTACATGCAGAGGAAAGCAATGTTCATGCCTCTTGTTACTGTCCATAATGGCGGCATATGTGATTTGTAGAAGAATTGTTAAATAAAATCGCTATTTTTGTTTTCTTTGTACAAAAAATGTCTTGTAGCTTTGTAAAAGTGTGGTTGAAGCATTGATGTCACATGAACTGTTTTACTGATGTCCTTACTATGACTCTGGGAACATTTCAGTTGCATTGCAGCCTTTATGGAGGTTCAGAAATCTCTCGCATTTTCATAAAAATATTAGGGATGCATCGGTTGACACCGCCATCAATCGGAAACCGGACGTTTTTTGCTTAAAATACGCGATTGGTAATCAGCCGGTCTTTGGCCTTTTTTCGGCCGATTTTTCCGGAAGTGCGTCCGCGTGCTCAGACTAAATCTACATGAGGGTGAGTAATTAATGACATGTTTATTTTTGGGTGATCTAGCCATTTAAACACACCTGAACCAGCTAATCAAGGTTCTTGGGAATTTTAAAACAATAAAGTATTACCTGAAGTTCCAGCCAGGCAGGTGTGTTAGAGCTGAACTCCACACAACACTGGCTTTCCTAGATCAGAACTGGACACCCCTGCCTTGCATCAAAATGAATGGTTTTTGGGAGGCGAATGCATTCATAATCTGTCAGTTTATAGTAGTACCACATATTTTGTATTTATTGTATTAAGAAACCTAATCTTATTCTATCTGTCTTTTGTCAATTTCCAGTGGCCAGTGAGAGAATAATGTTTTAATACAAGGTTGTGTTGAGTGCAGTTGTTCTTACCTGTGTAGTGGGCACCAAGAGGGTTTCAGTATTTGTCCAAGGACTCTTCTTCAGTATGCAAACATCTTCATAAGTTTTGTAGTGCGGATCCAGTTTGGCAAAGATTGTTGATTCTGATGGGCCTAAGGTAATTCTGGATGTCTCAAATTCGGCTCAAATCTGTAAACACATGAAGTGCAATAAAAAAATTTAAAAAAATGTTTAACAGCAAAAACCAATTCAATTATTAAAATATTAAATGATTTATTTGTGTGAGTTATGACTAGTGTCATGTTTACCATTCCAAAAAGGAGGACCTGATTACATATCTGGAGCATTTGTATAATGGGAACAGCTCAGAGTAGTGTCCGGTTTAAAGTCATTGTATGACCACAACACCATGTTCATAAACAAAGCTTCAAATACTTTCACTGTGCTGAGCCAGGGGTCTCCAAACTCGGTCATCATCTCATGGTTAGACATTTATTGATTATTTAGCTTTTGCAATTAGTTAAAATATACATATTCTAACAAATAAAGGTAATTACTTCCACTTTTGAAAGTCATTATTTATTACTAGTATACAATTAATTTATACAAATAAATATATTTTGCACAAAAAATGAGATAAGAGAGAAACTCCTATTCGCCATTTGATTAGTTATATGAGGAAGTAGCTGAATGACGAATCATTCTGTCTCTTAACATCTCTTATTGTAAGCGATATATATAACAAAGTAAAGGTAAGTGATAGGACGTTTTATTTTTGGATAAACATTTTACTAATAAATACAATCTCTCTTAAAATACCTTATTGGGTTATGATATTTAAAACAGTTTGGTTTGATCTAGCGCGGAACTAAAACTTTAATGAAATATTTCCCCCAATTCTAAAATAAATTTTATGATTAGCTAGCTCCACACTGGAGAGCTGCTTTATAACAGGAAATCAAGTTATAATTCTAGCGACACTGACTCTGTATTTTCATGTTTAATATTGAAAAGCTTTCTATTGCATATTGAAAAGCTATCTATTGCATAAGGACTGATAAATAAACGTGACTGGACTTTTCTTTACTGGAGTGCCTGGACTCTGGAGAACCTCAGAGTTCGTGCAAACATTCACATCGCTGTAATCAAATATGTTCTTAAGAGCAGCTTTTACATCGCGGTCAGTTTTTGTTCAGTTCATGCAGTTATTGAGAGGAAGACGTGCAGTATATATTTACATATTCATCCAAGGTTCTGGTCAAACTGCATTATTTGAGACTTTCACATTAGGCATACCAGATCAAACCACTAACGTTACTCAAAAACATTTGCTGGCTTTTTTTTTTAATCGTCGACGTTGTCGAGTAATTGTTTCAGCCCTAGCTGAATATATATATGAATATAACGTTACTCAAGTCAATACTTTACAGAGAGTCGTGCGCTTTCACATCTCCCAACCGCTCAAAATCATCTATTAACGGTGCAGTAAACCGATTACACAATACAAGACTTCAAAACAAAAGCACCCCAAAACAGGAACTCTAAGAGAAATTAAAGACTTTGACTTAACACAAGAAAAACTTTAGATTTTCTTACCTGACTGGTACCTCTTGCTCTCCTTCTCGCCTTCATCAAATGCGTTGGAAAATGTCACTTCCGGTTTTTTTATTATTACGAAATTAAACACTTTACGTTAGTTTAACGATTGATAATTAAGTAAAATTGAAAATGAAACAGTTTAAGTTGATTAAGCACAATACAATTGTGTTTTGGTGGAAAACTAAATATATTTGTGTCTTTTTAACAAAACTCTGTGTAAAACGAACAGTGCCACAAATCCATTTTTTTGAGTGCATGTTCACTCGGAATAAATCACTTCACATTGCTGGGCACTGGTAATGAAATTTTGAGGTTGTTAAGAGGCTAAAAGCATGTTTACAACAGGCCCTGTTTCAGTCTACTGGGTGCAAATTTTAAAAGGAGCATAACACCGTAGGCAACAACGACTGTTTTCATTGTTCTCGGTACTGACAGCACTCCACATTTACAAACAACAGAGCCAAATGTTAAAATTGACTGAGTTCTCCTCTAATAAGAATGTTAATGTAATGTTTTAAAATGTATTCATTTCTTTTTTGAAAAATAAAATATATTCACCAAAATCTCACTTTGGACATTCTATTCAAAATTCAGATCACAGTGTCTGTATATTGCATGTTCAAACCTTAATATCAGTAATAATAACAGGTTAAGTTATCGTGTTTCCTCCATAATGAGTTTAGAAATTTTAAAGAATGCTTAAACTTATCCATTTCACTTACCCTAAATGTAAAGATTATTTTAGAATATTTATTTAATTTTGATTTCAGGTTATGTGGAAAAGCCAGTGCATGGTGGAAATCTACAGCCGATGACCACAGCATCCCAGGTCCCAGGAAGGGACTGTTTTAGTAATTTTCTACTGGGCAAAATGAATTACTCCGGGTCAGATTATTACATTATTTCCTATCATAAGATTGCTGAAAAAAAAATGTATTTTAGAAAAAAAATAATCCAATCAATTCACCAATGTTTTATTTTTATATTCTATTTTAAAATGAGATCACAAATCTTTTCCTGGGTTGCATGTTCAAGCCTAAAAGGGATTGTTCACCCTGAAATGAAAATAAGCCCATTATTTACTCTCCCTCAAGTCTTCTTAACTGTAAATGACCTTTTTCTTTCAAACTAATACAATCAGAGTTATATTAACAAATGTCCTGGCTCTTCCCAGCTTTCTAATGGAAGTGAATGGGTGCTTCTGTTTTGAGTTCCATAAAAGTGCATCTATCCGTTATAAAATTGCATGTATCCATCATAAAAGTGCATCTATCCATCATAAAAGTGTATGTATCCATCATAAAAGTGCATCTATCCATGGATCTTTGAATCTGCTCTAAATGAACTCCTTTTGTGGACGCATTCTTCACGAAACAATGTGCAGAAACACAGCAGTTAAACTCTAAAGATTCACACCGTTTTATCATAATGGTCTTCTCATTATAATGGTATGGGTGTGACAGTCCAGTCATAGTTATTAATATTCTGAATTGTAGTTTAACCTGCTCACGCTGTGCGCTGAAGAGATATCAGCGTAGTATTACAATGAAGGTAAAAAACATATCAACGAAATATACACCGGCTGAAATGTTTTGAAATTACTTGTACCTATCCAGTAAAAATCCAGTTTCTGTCTGTCGGTCACGGATTATGGAAAGTGACACATAAATCTATAGGGTTGGTTGGATTTATTAACGCACTTTAAAATTTTAATTTAAAGCTTCTTTCTTTTCAGATTCTTATTCACAGCTTTATAATAATAGGCTGCATATTAACTTACTGGGAGAAAAACGCAAGTTCTTTGTGAAATCAGACATTTGAGCTCCCCATATAGTCAGAATGGCATAATCATAACAGCCTGTGAATATTCGACGGTGAGATTGGTTGAATCAGGCTCCTCCAATCGAAGCATCGGATCGTCGACAATTTGGGGTCACCCAAGAAATATGTCATATAAACCTAGGTTTGCTTGAAGGTAAGTAAATCACCGGCTAAATTTCATTTCTGGGTGAACTAACCCTTAAATATCAATCATAATAACAGATTGTTTCATTGTTTACTCTATAAAGAGTTTAGAAATTTAAAATAATGCTTAAACTAATCCATTACACTTTAAAGGTGCATTATGTGAGAGTTATTCATGGTTAGAGGTAGTCCTAACCCTAAATTTAAATAGTATTTTAAAATATTTCTTTCTTTTGTAAGTAAATTAGCAGAAAATTTTCATTTGGAGAAGAACTAAGAGGCCTGAGATTGTTTTTATGATGGATAGATGCACCTTTATGGACTTAAAAAAAAAAGCACCTGTTCACGTTAGCTAACCCTTTAGAAGGTATTTCGAATTGCTTTAAAAATCAGAAGTTCACTACTCCTTGCTCCATCTGTCTGGTAATGCAGGAAGTCCTTTCCTTGTATGGGTATGCACATCTTTGAGAACCATGATAAAAGTAGCTTTGCAAGGTGATGCTCACAGTTAAACCGTACCAGTGTCAGATATTTAGCAGATATTTATTAATTGATTCTTCTGGCTGACATGTCAGTGTCTTAAAAAAAAAGTTACCATCAAAATAGCACACAGCTATTGATTCTCTCTCTCTCTCTCTTTCTCTCTCTCTCTCTATAACAATTATTATAAGTAATATACTGTAATTTAATGAAATATGACTTTAAAATATTATCTGTATTTTTATGGTTTTTGCATGTAATTTTGAGAAAAAAAATGTTCCTGCAATTTGACGGAATGCATCTGGAAACTTTGCAAATGAAATTTCACATATTTTGCTGTTCGACAGATAGTAGTCGGCAAAATAGGTGAAATTTCATTTGTTTATATGTGTTCAACTGTCCCATATTGACGTGATGCCTTACTATATAATAGGCCTAAGTGAAAGACATCTTTATATGCCCGACTGGACAAGTTAGCCTGATAAAAAAAAAAAAAAAAAGCATCGAAACGTGAGACTGATTCTGATTATATTAACGTTTCATTTAACATCAAAACAAGCTTAACCACACATAAACTCGCGGAAAATACATGAGGTAAATGTTCAACTGTTGAGTTTATTTATAACATATGATATTAGTAGCATCACAAGTGAGCTGTTTTCGTGAGTATCAGGATTGCAAATACATAGTTCAATAATGAATTAGTTAACAAGTTACTTATTTTCTAGACACAATATTAACTCTTGTTCTATTTCACCAACGAAAATAGTTCCAAACAAAGATCAAAGCAAAACTATTATGCTCATCCTCAAATCAAAACTCAGCGGTGTTTTTACTGAATGTTTCATCTTTTTGAATGGATCAGAGGTGCGTTTCCCAAAACCATAGTTGCTAACCTGTTTGCTAACCTGGGAAATTGCATTGCAACCAACAAAGTTGCTACAGTAACTAACTTAGTTAGCAACCATGGTTTTGGGAAACGCACCCCAGTTGAAGAGTATAGAAGCCCAGCTTCAGTTTTCAGTCCATAATGGTGGCTGCGCCGTCACGTCATGGGGGCAACTGTTGCTATGGAGTTTCGCCTCTTAGGCTTCTATACTCTTTGCCCCAGTTCAACGAATGTCTCAGTTGATTCACTCATTAAGTTATTTGCTGCCACCTAATGGCGGTTTAGTTTCACGTTTAAAAAGTATCATTGCATTTTTACAACATTTATTAATGTTATTATTGTATTTTTAAAAAATTAATGTAAAACATTAATGTCATTACACAGTTGTAATTTTGCACTGTCAATTATTTAATTTGATTGGTGGTACAGTTCTACAATGTAATATTATAATTTATAATTATAATTTATATAATTTATAAATTGTTTATTCTAAAATATATGCCATTTTGGGTGTTAATTTTGATCTGATTTATGTAAATGCTTTAAAGAATTCACAAGACTATTTTCTTTGTGTCTTGTAGGTGCAAAGAATAGCAGCTGATGTGGAGAAATGTTTGATGCTTCAAGACTCTAAAGCTGATTTTATTAGGTAATGTATTAATTATTTAAATAATTTGATTTTATATTGAAATACTGCATTGTAGGTTACATTATAGCTTATATATCTTAATTTCAGGTCCACCCAGTGGCTTTTGACTATTTGAGGGTCAGATGGTTATGAATTCATACCTGAACTTTGTAGCTGGATTTGGAGTCTTATTACAACTTCAGTCTGGCGTCCCATGAGCAGGCATCTTTTCAAACTTGAATTTTTTTAAAAGTAACACGTTTTACTTAAGTAATTTCATTTGCGAAAAAGGTTACTTATTTAGTTTAAAGGGTTACTCCACCCCATTAAGACAATTTAGTCATTAATCACTGTTAACGTGATTAACAGTGATTAATGTCATTTCAAACCCGTAAAAGCTTTGTTCGTCTTCGGAACACAATTTAAGATACTTTGAATGAGAACCGGGAGGCTTGCGTCTGTCCCACTGACAGCCAAACAATCAACAATGTCTAAGCCCAGAAAAGTATGAAAAGCATCGTCAGAATAGTCCATCTGCCATCAGTGGTTCAACTGTAATTTTATGAAGCTACGAGAATACTTTTTGTATGCAAAGAAAACAAAAAGAACAACTTTATTCAACAAAGATGTTATTTTTGTTTTTGTTCAAATCAAAGCGTAAATAAACATAGAAAGCGTGTCCATGTGACCCAGCTGACACAGAACAGCTTCTGCAGTTTGTGTCCAACAGATACTCTCCAAAATGGCGCTACACTGACGCAGAGAAAGCAAAATGTTAAATGAATCGTTATTTTTGTTTTCTTTGCATACAAAAAGTATTGTCGTCGCTTCATAATGTTATGGTTGAACCACTGATGGACTATTCTGATGATATCTTTCATACTTTACTGGGCCTTGACAGTGGTATTTACTGGAGAGTCTATGGGACGGTCACAATCCTCCCAGTTGCATCCACAATATCTTAAAATGTTTTTCATAGACAAACAAAGCTTTTACGGGTTTGGAACAACATGGAGGTAAGTGATTAATGGCAAAATTTTCATTTTGGGGTAGAGTAACCTTTTAAGTACTGGTAAATGCTGATTGTATTGTAAAGTGGCATTTTGACATTTATTTTATTGAGCTAGTTTCATTCAATACTTAATTTTATCCTGATGCTTTTGCTTGTTTTTATGTGCAGATGTTTTCTTGGAATCACAAAACTCACTGGATACAAGATGGATACATGGAGGAAAAACAAGAGCGGCAACCCTCATGTGTGTGCTCATCTCAGAAAGTTGATGGACTCTCAGTATGTATTTATTAAATTGTCTTTTGCAGGAATATTCTAAATTTAATAGAATATATAAGCTCAAATAACAGAATTTGTGATTTAATGTTGATTCCAGCATTTTATATTAATAATTTTCTTTAAAACATTGTTTTTTCAAAAATTATACAAATTCTGTTGATTGACCTTCATTTTTTATTTAATGTTCTACTCTGAATATGGCTTATTTTTGTCAGGGTTTGGGTAGAGGCGAGGACTCAATGATGCTGAGAGAAGGGCTCTTTAATGGTAATAATAATAAAACAAACAAACAAAAACTACCCTGTGGGGGAAAACAGACAAACTTGACGGGCAGGGCAGGGCAGGGCAGGGCAG
Source organism: Carassius auratus (assembly GCF_003368295.1). Classification (NCBI taxonomy): domain Eukaryota; kingdom Metazoa; phylum Chordata; class Actinopteri; order Cypriniformes; family Cyprinidae; genus Carassius; species Carassius auratus. Next base: position 6,122,206 of record NC_039263.1, on the reverse strand, counting down.
GGCAGGGCAAGGCACAATATACACAGACAAATATTAGACGACGAACTAGCAACCAGACTGCAAACACAAGGACAATAAATAGGGAGCTAATGAGGAGGGTAACGAGGGAACACATGTGGGGAAAATTACATCAATAATCAGGTAACAAGATGGGTGGGGTCAAGACAATTGACGAGAGCACATGGCACAAAGGAACAAAGACAAAAGCCATGTGCTCACAAAAAAACAAAAACAAGCACATGGCCAGCAAACCAATCACAAGCCATGTGCTTGAATTGGACACAAACACATAAAAACAATGACAAGAGGAGAGTATCAGGGCTCTGTCACAAAACCATGAATATCCCTAGACTGAAGTGACAGAACCCTGACAATTTTTGTAACATGTATTTGTAGTTATTTGTGATGGTATGTTATTTTTATGATAAGATTTTAACTGTTGAAAGACTGAAAGTTTTATTTTACCAGTAAAAGCCTTGCAATGTCTTTCTGCCAGATTTAATAAATACTTATTTGCAACATCATTGACTTGGTTTTTATTCATTTGTAAATGTATTAAGATAGAGCTCATGATAATGCATTTAAATCAATATTTTATAGTTTACTGTTAAAATTATTCTTTAAAGCAGTTTTATTGTTAAATTATTACAACATCATATTGGTTTTGGGGGTATTTACAGGACTTTATTGGCAACTTTTTTGCCAGGTAAATACTGTACTTTAGTGAAATTACAAAATATTGCTGTAAAATAAACTACAAGTTAAATTCAATGTTACTGTAAAAATACTACAAACTACTGCATGTCAAATACAGCAATTAACTGTAATTTGCTTTGCAGTAATGTCCATTTTACAGCAATTAAGATCATTTTTACTGTATTTTATTGGCAACTTTTTTTGCCAGTAAAATCCTGTAAATTCTACAGTAAATTTTTTACAGTGTATTGACAAGCAAACATAGTGAAGATGAGGCCCTTCAACACCCCATCTAGAGGCCTGTTCCCCAAAATCAGCATGATCTTTTCATGATCAGTTTGTTAGTGTAATTTCCAGGAAATCAGGAAAATATGATTTCAAAATGTATCAACCATTTAATTAAGATGTATGCTAACAATCAAGTTCTGAGGATTCAAGCCCTGATCTTACGTGTGATTTCAATATCTAGTGTGTTTTTCTGCCAGGCTGAGCAAGAACTGTTAAAGGAGGTTTCTGGGCTGTCTGGTGGCAAATTTAAACATTTCCGTTCTGACAAGAAACTAATGAGGAATTTACATGAGTATATCCAGCACCATGTGGTAAACTCTGGAACTTGATGTTTTCTCTATATGATACCACTGTCTTATTTGAGTAGAATAACATTAACTTTATTTCAGAAAACTTGCAAACCTGCTCATGAAGACCAACTAATGCTTCTGCGTGATTTCTTGAAAGATCTCATGATGTGCATATAGTCAAGCCAAATAAAAATTAATGAAGGAAACTTTTTTCTCTCTCTGAATGTGTTATTTAATTTACGTTGACCGTTGCAGTATAGATGGTGGAATTTTGCAAATACATTTATTTCATTCTTAAATATTTTTTAATAAAGTACAGATTTAGAGCAGTATTTCTGTGCAGTCACTGGTTTAAAAATATGAACTATATTACTTGCAATGAATAAAAACACTATCAATTACTTTTTTGTGTTTCTGACTTTTTAAGATTCTTAAAGGGGGAGTGAAATGCTCGTTTTCACTCAATATCCTGTTAATCTTGAGTACCTATAGAGTAGTACTGCATCCTTCATAACTCCAAAAAGTCTTTAGTTTTATTATATTCATAAGAGAAAGATAGTCTGTGCTGATTTTTTCCGGAAAAACACGAGCGGCTGGAGGCGTGACGTGTGGGCGGAGCTAAAGAATCACGAGCGCCAGTAGGCTTTTGCGTTGAGAGCATTTGGAAGTTGTGACATTACCGTGAAGAAAAAAAAACATCATCCAAAACAAACCATGGCTAACAGTCAGATTCAGCGTATATTTATGATCCAGAATCAGATCCAGAGGCTGAAACTGAACGAGAGCAGCAGCAGCAACGACTACAGCAGGACGTCTCTATGTGTTATGTACTGAAACTGTATATATTTGCTTAGCGGTTTTGGAAAATGACTAAGTTCCACTTTATGTCGTCTTTTTTTTTTTTTCTTTAAAGGTGTACAAGGTTTACTTGATGTGCTTACGCGCCGATAGCTAAGTTAACAACACAGAGATATTTGAAGCAGTTTTACTCACCGCCTGCGGTTCCAACACACGATCGTGACCCTTTTTCGTTGGGATTGCATTATCCTTAAGAAAAACGATATGCAAATCCGGCGTCAAACTGGGCCTTGTTTGTAAAACAAGCATCTTCGAAATGCAGGTTACAAACAAAAACACAAAACAAATCTTGGACCGGTCGCCAGCTCCACTCAGTGTAACTTGTTTGCCAGGTGCAATGAGCTGTTAGCGCATTAAATTAATCATATCTCACTGAATACCTAACTGATTTTGACGCAGGGTTTTTTGCTGCAAAGGTCATTCATGCAGCTATGATACAGGACACATGATTCAGTGTATTTTAATATTCATAATAGGCATACAGTGACATATTATATTCTGATATAATATATAAGTGACCAGACGCCCAAAATCTAAATATGTGAGGTAGGATATTTATAAATCACACACTATAAATATGATAAAGAAGCACAAACAGATAAAATACGATATTTTAATAAGTTGAAGAAACAATTTCTTATAATTTGTGACATATACATTCTCTCTGGTTCTCTCTCTCTCTCTCACACACACACACACAAACAAACACACACACACTTCTCCCTCCCTCTCTCTCTCTCTCCATCTCACACACACACACTTGTGAGGTTATAAAACAACTGCTCTCTTAAAATTATAAAAAAAAAAAAAAAAAAATCATGCAAAATGCAGAACCACCAAAGAGGGAGAGAGAGTGAGATGACAGGATGAGACAAAACAATTTAGCATGCACACGCACAAACCTGCTCCAACCCCGTCTACAGAAGTCATGCAGTTTACCATGCTTACTGCCTGCAATGCATTGTAATGTAACATTGAAAAACTGGGATTTTTTTCAGTAAAAAAATACTAACATTTGACTAAAAATATTTTATTTTTGTTATAATTGTGATTTTATAATATTTAGATATGAATCCAACTGAATCCAACTTGTGAAAATATATATTTCAGGTAGTCAAATTGCAAATAGCATATAGTGGAGCTCTATAGCCATCTAGTGGTTAAAGTGATTTTTTTTTTTTACTTCATTTTCCCCAAAATGAGTATAACTGTTACATTAAATCATTTAAAATTATCCGTTATCCCCATGAATGAAAGTTAGAAATCTGTGTCTTTTATAAAGTGAATTTTACATAAAATGCTGTTTTTTTTTTGTAAAAAGCTTATTTAAATAAATATTTATTTATTTATGGAAATTTAGAAGATATCATAAATCCTCCAAAAACTACACAAATGTTGAGTAAAAACATTAACAAACAGAGTAAAATTACATTTGTAAAAAAAAAACTATTATCTTGTTACAAAATTAAATGTTATTGTCAAAAAACACGAGTGTGAACAGGAAAGGAAGACCATTAATATACATTACTTCCTGAAATCACGTGCGCAAACACAAATAACAATAGTAGTAATAATAGTAATGTTAAATCTTACTTGTGAAAAGTAATCCCGAGCCGTACTTGCGATGGTCCGCCGATTAGAACAGGAAAATGCAGCACATCTTAACTGCTGCTACGCAACGAAACTAGGAGTACGACCGGTTCAAGATGGCGGCCGCAAATCTCGTCGCCCAGCGGCCAATAGGGCGTCTACTTATATGATGTCTATGAGCTCGACCCCCAGGAAGTGCGTGCTTCTAATTGACTTCACTTGTCTCCCTTGAATCCAATGGGGTCGCTGTGTCCATTTCTTTTACTGTCTATGATATAACCACACTGCATTGATGCATGCAATATTCAAAGGCAATTCAAGAGCCAAGTGTGCACGTCCCACAATCCTCCATGCTTTTAAAGGGGTGCGAATGATACCCAGATACCCATCAGCCACAGGGTCAACTGTATTACAGTTTTCTGGTGTCACATAGCTCAACTTACTCTTCTCTGGGAGAAAATGAGTGTCCTTGCACACTGGGGTATTTGAATACAGTTCCCCCGATTCGCCAATAAAGTATGATTTTAAGGGATTCAGGATTGCATGCAATAAAGATTACAACTGTACTGAAAATAGTTTTTCTTTGTCACTTCTTGTACTTCAGAGCATTTTGTAGATTTTTTTTTTATTTACTTTTTTATTTTCAGTCAGGTGTTTCTGTGTATTTCTGGTCTTCATTAAAATGTGAACTAGAGTTTTAGCATTTTCTCTTGATTTTGATGGTGATATTTTCAGCACTAAAATTTGATGGGGATGATGTAATTTACATTTTTGTATATATATAACAAGTTCCACTAGCTATAAGTAGCATGGTTTATAGCAATAGCCAATTATACATTGTATGGGTCAAATTTATATTTTTTCATGTTCAAAATCATTATAATATTAAGTGTTATGTTCCATATTTTGTAAGTTCCCTACCATAAACATGTCAAACCTTATATATATACGTATATGCAGGGCCGTTTGAAGGAATTTGGGGGCCCCAAGCAAAATGGACAATGAACATGATTCTTTCATGGACAGTGGTTCCACATGTTTGTACCATGTTATTTGGACATGAATAAATCAAGTTATAAGGACATGTCTACTTTTAGTTGAGTTTACTTTAGTTCATCCTACATGAAATATCTGAGCAGAGATAATATGTTTACATCATGTAGAACCACTGTCCATGCAAGTTTAGCCAAAGTGTTCTAAAAACATTAGTAAGTAAGATATAACTTTTATTTACACATGATGATAGTTGTTTGCAGCTTAAGGATGTTACTCTGTGTACATCATGCACTTGCACTCTCATTAAAGTTGCTTTTTTCAATTAAGTATTTTAGACTTTCTTTTAACCAGGTCCTCAACCCAACCACAAGCTCCACACTTCACCACAATGGTAACTCGCACAAAATACACCAATATAAAGTATTTTAAAATGCCCACATAATAGAGCATTAGACATGAAAAAGTCTCCTTATTATCACATTTTACTAAAAACTGCATAAAATAACACTTTATTTCAAAATTTTCTCTCCCCATATACAGTCCTTTGCAAAGCATGATGGGAAGTGTAAAACTTATTTTGAGGTACTTGATTGAAACATGTTCTTTCAAAATGAAAACTTTATGTTAAACCAACGAGTGACAGTTTTAAGTCAGTTTAACATGACACAATCATGTTGAAATGAAAAATAGCCAAAATGGCATTAATTCAACATGAATTGTTAAGGTAAAGTGAACTAAACTGAAAAATCATTTTTTTTGAGTGTGGGCTGAGCAGGATATCAGCTATAATTATAGAGCTTTTGGTACCTTGTGCTTTAAAGAGGAAAAATCAGCACTGAGAAGTGATGCATCTGTTGATGTTGAGGATGAAGTTGATGGTGTAGCTGGGAAATAATTGAAACAAAAATCTGAAATTACCTGTGAAGTACGTTTTACCATTTCACTGTTAGCATATTGAAAGAGGTCACTATTACCAGCTCAGGGGTGCGTTAAATGAACAACTAAGTTTCCTAGATTTTTTTTTTTTTTTTTTTTTAATGCATAGAATGCAATGCATACATAAAAAAAAAACATTTAATTATTAATAATTGTTTCTTTGTCTGTACTTGTACTTTGAACAATGACAATAAAGTTGACAGATGAATTAAGTGCATTTAAGTGCCATTCAGGTGCGTTTTTAAATAAAGCATTTTCTGAGATGCACATTAAACACCAAACATTAATTTATCTTTTAATTATTGAAAATTAAGCAAACTAAAGTTTTTGTTAAGAGCAGTTCTGTAGATGTTGTTCATGTGTTCACATCCTTATTTAGTGAGACATCAGACGCGAGACTGAAATCACCGCGAGCGTCACGCGCGCTTCAGTGCGTCTTCAAGGAAGACGTGCTTCTGCTCCTTTCATTAACAGAGACACGCAGAACATGCAGGATTCATACAAATTACGTACAATATAGTCGGACCGCAGGTCTAAAAGAACCGACGACCCAGTTCAAGTAAACCGGTTCAGCAATTCTCGAACAAAGTGATTCCCGGAAAATAATCGACGTCTCAGGGCATTTCAAAGTGCGCGCACGCACAGCGAGTGACGCTGGCCGCGTTAGTGAAGTGATTTGATGCTTTTGTGGTTTATAAAGTCTTTTTACATACAAATTATAATTCAAAATGTGTTTTTTTTTCCTGTCAGAAAAGCGCATGGATACATTTGTGAGAGAAAAACTCGTCGAGTGCAGTCTTATTGAGGCGTCTAAGGTAAGTTCGTGTTTATTATACATTTTACATAATTGTCTGTGATAATCAACTAACGTTAACCCTCACGTAACTTTAACGCACATATATTTTTATTTCGTGCTATAGTTAAAGCTGCACCAGAATGTACCTAATTTATGAGCGTAAACATCATATATTAATTTTCCAGATCGTGTTTTTGACTTGTCCTTATCACTTTGGTACATCTATAAGTTTTTATATATGGACTGTTTTACCTACGTGACTTGTCATAGAAATGTCTGTGTGCGCGCATGCAGTGTGATCTCCCTTATCTGTGCCAGTGACTGTGTGTGTTTGATATAGCCAGCATATTAACATAAAACTGTGATTTATAATAACTGGAACATCCCATTGCAGGGGATAGTAGCTGCATTTGGGGTAAAAATGACAGAATTATTTATTGTGTGAGGTGCCAAGAATATAGGGAGATCCGGGTTGCACTGTCTGTTCTTTATCACACATCTCTCAGAGCGGCAGCTGCCTTTAGTAGTGCCTTAACCTCCATTGTTCAAAGAATTTTGCACAGTTGTCTTTGAGTGACGTCACCTCCCAATACAAACACTCTCCATAGTATGGTCCCACCTCTGACAAAAATTGACAGTTTTCAATGTGAGGCATTGGAAATTCAGATGCTAAAGATTTCATTTGAGTTTTGGCAGGTAACATGTGCGACACAGTGAAAAAACAGACATGGTAATTCATAAAACCTCATGTACTTGTTCTTATGTTGCATCTATGCTAACATTAGTCTGTTTCTCTCTTATTCCAAGGTCACCGTAGCCACCCGTATCCAGTACGTATCCAGACCAGATGGAGATCATCATCTAGAAAGGACCTCTACATGCCTGAAAGACAGCGGAGACCAGGACAACTAGAGCCCCAGATACAGATCCCCTGTAAAGACTTCTCAGAGGAGCACCAGGACAAGACCACAGGAAACAGATGATTCTTCTGCACAATCTGACTTTGCTGCAGCCTGGAATTGAACTACTGGTTTCGTCTGGTCAGAGGAGAACTGGCCCCCCAACTGAGCCTGGTTTCTCCCAAGGATTTTTCTCCATTCTGTCACCGATGGAGTTTTGGTTCCTTGTTTTTCTTTAGTTGGGGACAATTAATATCAAGCGATATCATCCACTTGATTGCACAGAGGGACGATACATGAGTGTTTACTTTTGTCCCTTTGCATTATTACACACTATTTCCCTATTTAATACTGTAAAGCTGCTATGATGCAGTATTTGATCAATATGACAGGCTTATTACTCATAATACATGGAAAATACAGCTACAAACTGACTTTGTTTTTCCATTTGAAATTTGGCAGTCTCTGTGCATTCATGAAAACTGAAACCGTAATTTTTGTTCAGTGTTTTTGAAACAGTGTTTTTGTTCAAGATTTGCAATTGTGTTTGGATTGTCACAATTTGTCACATGTGGAAAACGCAATTGAAAATATAATTAGCAATTCCTTTTGAAAATTGTCCTTCCATAGACAGGCTCTATAATGGAGTACACTGCTCTGAGGTGTAGATCTTTGCTTCAGAGCTTAAGTGTTTGACAATAGTTCACCCAAAAATGAAAATTGTCACTAATTATTCACCCTGGTCTGAAAGCTCTCGAATATCAATGAAAATATCTTAACTTGTGTTCTGAAGATGAACGAAGGGCTTACGGGTTTGTAACGACATGAAGTTGAGTAATAAATGACAGAATTTTCATTTTTGGGTGAACTATATGTTGAACTACCCTAAGCAGTGCACATCTACCTACGTAGGAGTCTTTATATACTTGATATAAATTTAAGGACATCTTTAAATGATTTTACATTTAAATTTAAAGAATGTTAATTGTCAATGTCATTTCACTGTGTATTTAAATAGCTAAAAATCTCAAAATGTAATAGTTAAACAGCTAGACACAGGTCATTCAGAAATAATTTTCTTATTTATTGCAACTGTATTTCTGTGATTTTTATTTATTTATTTTGCATTTGCTGGAAACAAAAAAAAGGGAAAATTGCATGTTGTTTGTCATTGGTACAACTTTTTGAATGTCAGATGGCATTAAAAATATTTTTTAACAGTCTAAATAACCTGTATTCTTCATTATTTATTAATCCATGATTACTTTGTTAAGCAAAAGTGAAATTATGAGAATAACCTAGCAAGAATAACCCAGAATCATAAAAATGCAAACCCACAAATGGTAAAAATGACTCTATCTTGGGTTTTCTCAATAACCCAGCATGCTGGGTTAAAATGTGTAAACCAGCATGCTGGGTTACTTTAACCCAGCACGTGTTCTGTCCAATATTTACCCAGTGCTGGGTTGCCAATTGGGTTATTTTTAACCCAGCCATTTTTAGAGTGTAAGGTGGTTTTGCGTGTGACGATGATAGGAACGGACTAATAAAGCACACCGGGCTCATGTCTGCCTCCGCATTGGCTGCAGTCTCATGTGCTGCTGCCGGCGATCTATGAATAATTGAAGCGTCGGTGTCTTAACTATCCCGTGCTCGTGCGCGGAGTCGGATTGTCGGCGCAAGAACAAGCGCGTGTCCCGCCCGCAGAGAGAGAGAGAGAGAGAGAGGAGGGGGTGCGTCACTTCTTCCAGGAGACAGTCGATGGTTGCACGGCCTCCACACTCATTCTGTCAGATCTTCTCTGCTCTGAAATAAAAACAGGAATTCACTTTTCTCTCAGACACACATGTCTCCGCCAACCGCGAGTTCTTAAGTGTTGCCTAAAGATAAGGGTAGTCCTTTAAATAGCCATTTTAACTTAGAAATTGGTTAAAAGGTGCTTTGAACTTGAATTGAAATGAATCCATCCATTCTCTTTTCTTCAAAGATTTTAGTTTGTTATCTTTTGTTTTGTTTGATTATTGAAAGTGTCGATTTTCTAATTAGAAGCTCCTTGTGAAATTTAAAAATCATTGTGTAAAATTGTTTTTGGTTTATTTTATTTTAAGTTTGTAGCAGTCAGATCATTTCCATAAACAGAAAACAGCCTGCACAATTCCCTCTGAATTGGCTAGTAAACATGGCCCAAAATAAAGGACATAAAATGTAAGACATAAAATTAGGAAATTAATCAAAATCATTCAGTAGGATATTATATTTTAATTAAGACTTTATTTCAGTTGGCTACACAGAGTTCTTATGAGGAATGAAATAACCAAAAAGCTTACAAATCATTCAATCAATCAGATTTTACTGATTCCAAATTATTCAATATTAGAATTTCGGAATGGAGAAAGGGTGATGAAAATTAACCCTAAATCGAGGCAGCACATTTCCTGCCAGGATGTTCCTTATGACACGAGTTACTGGCCAATTGACCTCTATACCTTTCAATAGGTCATCTATAATTGAGTCTCAACCACTGGCCACATGCCCCTGCTCTGCGCTCAACTTAGTTTGGTTTACACCATTGTTTGGGGGTTATGATATAAAAAAGTTGTTCTTAATTATTAATGATCTGCCTTCTCTAATGATTTTAACCCTTCTTCATTATCATATTAGTTTAACAACTTCAATTTGGACCGATGATCCTTCTCGGCAATTAGGAAAGGTTATTATTCAGGATGAAAAAAAAAAAACGTGCAATTAACAGGACTGTAATTAGTCGTTATGCGTTATTGAAAAAAATAGCTTAAGCTGGCATTTCTTTCGTGCGTTAAAAAAAACGCTAATATCTTAACTTAAGAGAAATGCGAATAATGGATACAGGGTTAGAACTTATTATTATGCCTCAAAAGGTAATATTTCATACATTCTAGTAGCTACTTATTTGGGCAACAACATCGTTATAACAGGCTAATAATTAAAATACCCATTTATTGACACACACAAAAATAATAGAATAGAATAGAATAGAATAGAATAGAATAGAATAGAATAGAACAGAAACAAAATTAACTCATTAGGTTATATATTTAATTCTTTTAATTCACGAATCCTAATATTCGTATAGAGGAACATAGAGGAAAATAATTAAGCTAAAACATTTACTCATTTAAAGATATCAAGCGAAAAACATTACATCAACCTTAAAAAAATAATAATAAAAAAGAATAGTTATTCCATGCGAATGCTCGGCTCTAAAAAGTAAAACTCTCGAGTTTGATTCTGATTAAAAAGAAACATGGTATCACTTTTATCCTCTTTATCGAACTTTTCCAAAATATCATAGGCTATACTATTATTTTTGTTGTATAAAATAATAAGTAAATGTATAACAACATCATCTGTAACAGACTTTCGACACAAAAGGACTCTGATGATCATCGTTTTACCTGAGCAGCGTGTCTTCCTCCTTCCCTCGAGTCTGTGAAGCCTTTCCTGACTAACAACTCTCCCTTCAGCTCTCTGCCTGTTTTATACCAATATACAATTAATATTGCATCGTCATTACTTAATCATTTCAAATCCCTGTGCACAAAGCCGTGACAGACATTTATTATTCAGCAGTGTCTGTTTAAACAAGCTGGAACCCGAATTAGAAAAGAGGAACCCCGCTTAAACTTATCTGGAACTGTCATTTTGTTCTCTCTGAAAATCTTCTTTACATTAGGTGATTAGTCTGTTATTTCGTTCATGTTTAATCACTACTGAGCTCAAGGAGCTAATTAATAAAACAACACCTAATTTTTAAAAATTCATGATAGTACAAAGATTTTTATGCGTGTAGCTTTCTTGATATAATTTATGCATAATTAATCAGACACATGGGTGTCCCTTTTCCATATCTGTAATTATTAAATGTTTATATATTAAAACAATCACACATAAATCAAACTCCCACGAAGGCTTTGAAAAAAATCAACAATTTATTAAATAACATTCAAAGTCACACATTTTGTAAAGTGAAGTTTAAAGGTGAGAGTGTTTGCAGTGGCTACGTTAATGCAAATCAAATAGCAGCATTCTTCATTGCATCACCAGGATTTGCATATTATTATCACTTCAACTTATGATCGTTCACGAAAGAATTCCAGTTTGTGAGAATATGTGATTTCCACCATGATTGCATTCACACCTGACAAGAGATTCATTCAAACATTACAAATATTAGTACACATATCTCAAATGACATTTCATGTGACAGTAACAGAAGGTAGACCTTCTCCGCAAATTGTATAATATACATTTTCAAATACCAAAAACACACGTACACACTTCAAAATATATTTTCACGTGTGATAATACTGAAACAACGTTTTAGTAGCTGTTAATCTCCTGGAAATGCAATTAAAGTTTTATCATTTTTTAAAGCTTTTCAACGGTTTTAGCATTAGCTATTGCTTCGAAGAGTACTTTAAATAATAATTTACATTATGTCCATGTTACACAGTGCATGTTGTTGTAATTATTTTATAACCATAATATTGTGCAACCACAATCAGCTAAAATAATTACACATTAAGTGCTTCACAAGTGTTGCTTGCTCGTACAAATAGAAAGTAACACTGTAATGAAAATGAATCAGTTTTTTTTACTTTTTTGTCAAGTTTGTTTAAATGTTTAAACGGTGTGCGATTTATTCTGCCTTCTGTGGTATGATTTTTAGAACATAGCTAATTGTTTGATGTTTGTCGATCTCGCACAACCACTTTTTGCTTTATTGATTTATGTAAATTCCGACATTAATGCTCGTTAAAAGTGTTTGAGCAACTCGTGTTGTTATGGTTGCCTTAGGCACACGAGCCACGTCTTAATGAACTTTTAATGTAACTTTTGTTATTAGTACTGAAATGCTGCAAAAATGTGCAAATAAGAACATTTGACTTATTTATGAGAGGTCAAGCCTTTATGAGGGGTTCAGGACCCCTGGAATAATTCTCACACTGGTCCCATCATTTGGAGGTATAGGCTTCTCAAAAGAAAAGATTTAGATCCCTGTGGTGTTCCTAAAATGTCTACTTCGCTCTACCAGCACTAGTGCACTGCCGAATATTTCATCCGTTTCTGTTTTTGCCGCTGATTACAGAACCAAACCCGAACCACGTTCTTCTTTAGATCCAACTTCTCTGCGATTGCAGCGATTTTCTCCGACGACGGTCGCGGCTGGATGGCGAAATACGCCTCGAGCGATCGCTTCTCAGGTGCCGCGATGGACGTGCGCTTTCGTTTCCTCTCGGCCCCGTTAAAAAGCTCCGGTTTTCCGTTCTTCTCCCGGTAAGCCGCCTCGGCCTCCTCCAGCCAGGCTTGGAGGACGGGTTTGAGAGCGATCATGTTGTTGTGGGACAGGGTTAGGGACTCAAACCTGCAGATGGTGCTTTGGCTCAGCGAGCCGACCCCGGGGATCTTCAGGTTGGCCAGGGCAGAGCCCACATCCGCCTGGGTCACTCCGAGCTTTATCCTCCGCTGCTTGAACCTCTCCGCGAACGCCTCCAGCTCTCTGGGATCGGATTCCACGTCGTTGATGCACGCCATCCCGTTGTGGACCGACAGGGTGTGCGGGTGACCCATGGCCATGGCTTGGTGCAAGTGACCCATTTGCAGGTGGTGCTGGTGGGCTTGAGTGGTCATCCCCGACGGGTCGGGCGGCGCACCCATCCCGCTGACCGATAAACTGGAGGAAATGTGGTCGAGCAGATCCCCGTCAAGTGTCTGGTGGCTGAGGTGGTGGTGGTGCGAGGGCAGGTTGGATGAAGGGTGGGATATGGGCACTGTGGACGAAGAGGAGGTGCAGGGCACGCTGCTCATGGTATGGTAGGTGATGTCCGTCTTGAAAGGGTGGCTCTTGCCGTGAGACGCGATGTCAGCCGCCGCCAGAGCTTCCGCGCGGGCCAGCAGACTCTCATCAAAGCCGCTGAATATATTGCCCTGGAGCTGCAAGCAAGAGCGCGCATATGGAAGTCAGTAGGGAATTGTGTCAACTCCGGATTAAAGAACATTCCCAAGCACCCTCCTCAAAGCACAGGTCATAAAAATTAATATGAAAGCAGCAGCTTTTCTTGGATAGGCATGTGGAGAAGAGAGAGAGAGCGCGTGAGCTCAGAGGAAAGAAAGGAGAGGCCGGGGAGGGAGGGATGGATGGATGCCGGGGCAACTCAAAACACCTCAAAGTGACAGAACGAAGACAATACGAGGAGTTTAGCGTGAGACGTACCTGCGGGGCAGGCAGGCACACCCGCCGCATGCCCTCGGAGCCCGGGTGCAGCGCAGGGTGCATGGAGAAGTGCTGCTTGCCGTTCATGGCCATCATCTTCGTTGCGCACCTTGCAGGTGAGTGGACCTGACATGGAGGCGACGCGGCGCTCTGGCTCGACGCTCCTCTGTGTGCTGTTTCCATTGGCAGCGCCTCCAGGGCTCTCCCCCCACCACCATCACCTCCACCCTCACACCGCCCTCCCGCCTGCTCCTCTATTTAACTTACTAGTGGTCTGTCGTGCAAGCCTACTGCACCACATCACAAAAAAAGTTTGACAGTATCTCAATACTTTACACTTCATCAGAGAAGGGATTGTTTTAAATTGGTAACACTATTCTCTATTAATTACACTGCTTAAAAAAAAAAAAAAAAAAAAAAAGGAGCCTACTTTGTAACATTTCTTTTTCGGTAATTTCACGGATATTTATGTTACAACGCAGTGAAGTGCATATAGGATGTTGGCTATTTATTTGTACAAAGAACGCAGTTATTAATGCTTTATTCTGTATGATCATATTCCAGATCTCTTTATCCTCCTTAATTAAATGTACAACTACCTTACAAGTGAGCAGTAAGTAGGAGTTTATTGAGAGGAAACTTTTAGTTAATAGTGAATATGTGTTCCCAAACACTTTAGTGTTACCTTTAATAATAATAATGAAATATATTTTTTATTATTATTTTTTTAAATTAAATAATATTTTCATATTAATGTCCTTAATGATAATTACATTTATAATATAATGATATTGCAATTTTTTGTTTGATAATAATGCATTTTATTTTCATATCGAAAAACAGACAAATAATTTTCTAATAATAATAATCAATAATATTGTAAAAATGTGTTAATTATGTTAATATATTAAAAATAAGTCCCAAAATGATACTTATGTGTATTATTCTTAATACAAATTATGTCAATTATATATTACATGAAGGCGGTATGAAAAGTAGACATAGGCTACATAATAATTGGCTTTTTTTTTATTCCTATAAGTATATATCCAGAACTATCTCACATGTAGCGCAAGGTATACATCAAATGTGTAATCAAAGAACAGTTTTGTATATTTTCAATATTAGTAAGTCCATCATCTTGTAGATCATTAAAAATATGCAGTGGCCCATGCTGTGTAAAATGTTTAGGGTATTAATAAAAGTAAACTGATTTTTCTTTTTTCTTTTTTTTTATTGTTCTTAAAAAAATGATTTTCTACAGGAAATCTCCTTCTCTTCACCAATATTAACTTGGGAGGAAAGTTGAGGCTCAAGATGAATGGCACAAACTTTCACCTTGGCTGACCCCCAATCTCCACTGACAGAGCTGCTCTCTCCTAACCTGCTATAACAGCGTGAGCATTACAAGTAAGCCCTCAGAAACACTTTGACAGCTCTATTAAATGTTCAGATTCACCAAGCTGTTGTCCTTTTTTATCAAAGTGAAATGAATGATGTGTAACTCTATTAGAACGAATCATACGCAAGAGTTGAACTAGCAAAAGAAAGTAATTAAATAATATCAGATACATAATGTACATACATTTTAGGGTGATGGAACATTTTATATGAACACCACTGAACCTCTGTAGCAAGGCTCCTCCAACTCAAAGAGGGTCAGTAAATGAATGTCATTGCTGTTGGTAACTGGAAGTAAAGAGCTGTTCTCCCTCTATGGCTGGTTGACGTGGTGAGCATGTTACTGGCTGCAGAAAGAGAAGCCAGCCAGTGCAGTGACACAGATGCACCATCCGATCCCATCCACCTCTCTTGTTCCTCCAGACGCTCAATTATTTATCCGCTATGTGGCGGGCATCCATTACCTCGCTGGCATTTTCTCATTCATTATACAAATTAACAGTGTGTACTTTTTTTAAGTCTTGGCAAAATTATAAACAGTCTTGTTGTGCCAACAGTGTCATGATATTCCCAATCTTGTTTATGACACCTTTTATGATAAAGTCACACCCCTATCCTTCTCAAGATAAAGTTTCAACTCATGAATATTTTACAAGCATAACCTAAAAATGCCCCATTCATAGCTCATCGGTTCATCTTGTTTTACATGAACGCTTACTTTTCCGTACTGTGAGCGAAATCTTGAGTTGAGGATCAAAATAAATGTTTTGTTTATTGTGGTACTTTTTATTTGTGAGTTTTAACAGTCATGGTCAAAAGTTACTTTGAGACTCTGAATTAAAAAAAAAATAATAATAAAAAAGTACATTTATGTAATGACGGTGAAGCCGAAGCTGTGTTAGAATCCATTTGCAGAAGTTTATTTAAAAAAACAGTTCAACCATCCAAATCGTGAAGCAGAAATCAGAGTCGAGGTCACAGACAAAGGGGTCAAAATCATAGAAAACAATCCAACCAGCAAACAAGCAAAAGGGGCAATCCAAAGGCAAAAATCCAGAGAAACAGGCAAAAAGTCAAACACAGTGTAATCAAATCAGACAATGGAAAAATGCTTGGTAAGGCAGTAGAACTGGCAATACTTCGCAAATCATGTTTCGGCCTGGCCATGCTTAAATGGCTGCCAAACAGGAAGTGATAGTAGAAGCAGAGGGAGCGGCACCAGTCAATACTCAGGCGAGGGCTCCCTCTGCTGGCGTGGCGTTACAGGATCCCCCCCCCTAGGAGCGCCTCCTGGCGCTCGACGGGGACGTCCCCGTAGTCGGGGTGCTGGACGATCGGGTCTGGCTTGATGGAAATCATCGATGAGTGATGGATCCAGGATGTCGGAGGCGGCTACCCATGATCTCTCTTCAGGTCCATAGCCCTCCCAGTCCACCAGGTATTGGAGCTGACCCCCTCTGCGTCTTGAGTCCAGCAATTCCTTCACCTTGTATGCAGGTGATCCATTTATGTCCAGTGGTGGCGGTGGCTCTTGGTTCTCAGCATTGGGGTCAGCATCCGGATGGACCGGTTTGAGGAGCGAGACATGGAAGGATGGGGAGATACGGTAGTTAACGGGAAGTTCAAGCTGGTATGTGACCTCATTAATCTGTTTTATTATTTTGAAAGGTCCAACATACCTTGGGCTGAGTTTTCTGCTAGGTAGCCGCAGTTTGAGGTCTCTCGTAGAAAGCCAGACCCGTTGTCCTGGTTGGTAGGGAGGGTGTGGGCGACGTCGTCTGTTAGCCTGGAATTCTTGGGTTCTGATGGCTCTCTGTAGACGAACATGAGCACTGTCCCACACCCTCTCACTACGTCTGATCCAGTCATCAACTGCAGGTACTGTTGAGGGTTCACCAGACCACGGAAACAAGGGGGGTTGGTATCCCAAGACGCATTGGAAAGGGGTCAAGCCAGTGGAGGAGTGGGTCAGGGAGTTTGGGGCATACTCAGCCCATGGAAGAAATTCTGCCCATCGGTTCTGTTCACGGCTGCAATATGTTCTGAGATACCTGCCAATTTCCTGGTTCAACCTCTCCACTTGGCCGTTTGATTGTGGATGGTATCCTGATGTAAGGCTTATGTTGATGTCAAGTTGTTTACAAAAAGCTTTCCAAACCTGAGAGGTAAACTGAGGTCCTCTATCCGACACAATATCCTCAGGTAAGCCATAAACTCTGAAGACATGGTGAAATAGGGCTTGAGCCGTTTCCATGGCAGTGGGAAGACTTTTGAGAGGGATCAGACGGCAGGCTTTAGAGAAGCGATCAATGATTACTAGTATGGTGGTGAAAACAGTGGAGAGAGGCAGGTCTGTTACAAAGTCTATGGACAAGTGGGACCAAGGACGCTGTGGAATGGGTAACGGTTGAAGGAGGCCAGAGGGTAGTTCTTTGGATGTCTTGGATTGAGCGCAGATTTGACAGGACTTGACATAGGTTACCACATCCTTGGTCATTGAAGGCCACCAGAAAGAGTTCTGTAGCAGATGGAGAGTGCGTGAAATTCCAGGATGTCCTGAGCTCAAAGTGGTGTGAACCCATTGCATAACTCGGAGACGCAAACCTTGAGGCACAAAGCACTTATTCAGGGGACAATTTGCGGGTGGTGGTTCTTGTTGATGGGCCCGCTGGATCTCTTCCATAATGTCCCAGGTTACTGGAGCAATAATAACAGATGGTGGGAGGAAAGATTCAGGTGTGACATTGTCTACGGGAGGATCGTGACATCTAGATAGAGCATCAGCCTTACTGTTTTTGCTGCCAGGTCTGTAGGTGACTGTAAACTGGAAACGGGTGAAGAATAAAGACCAACGGGCTTGACGTGGATTCAGGCGTTTGGCACTCTTGATATATTCCAGGTTTTTGTGGTCGGTGATTACTTGGAATGGGTGGACTGCTCCCTCAAGCCAGTGTCTCCATTCTTCAATAGCTGCTTTCATGGACAACAGTTCTTTATTGCCTACATCATAGTTGCACTCAGCAGAAGTCAATTTCCTTGAGAAGAATGCACAGGGGTAGAGCTTGCCAGGCTGACCATGACGTTGAGAAAGGACGGCTCCAATTCCACAATCAGATGCATCCACTTCTAACACAAAAGGTAGATTAGGATCAGGGTGCTTGAGGATTGCGGCCGTTGTGAAACTATACTTGAGTTTGGTGAATGCCTGGATAGCTTCCTGAGTCCATTTAAGTTTGGATGGTTTGCCTTTTAACAGTGATGTTAGGGGGGATGCAATCAGACTGTAATTACAAATGAACCGCCGGTAAAAGTTTGCAAAACCAAGGAAACGTTGTAGTTCCTTGACTGTAGTGGGTTGTGGCCAGTCGGTGACTGCTCTGACCTTGGAGTTATCCATCTCCACACCCTGGTAACTGATGTTGTACCCAAGAAAGGACGTTTGCTTGACATGAAACTCACATTTCTCTGCCTTGATGTATAGTTGATTATCCAGCAGGCGGGAGAGTACTGTCTTGACATGTTGGATGTGTTCAGATTCTGTCTTGGAGTAAATCAGTATGTCATCTATGTATGCTATCACATAGTGGTTCAAGAGATCTCTGAATATTTCATTGATAAAAGATTGGAAGACTGCTGGGGCATTAGCAAGTCCATACGGCATGACCAAATACTCATAGTGCCCCCTAGTGGTGAGGAAGGCAGTTTTCCATTCATCACCTTCACGAATGCGGATCAAGTTGTACGCACTTCTGAGGTCCAGCTTCGTGTAAACCCTTGCTTCACGTAGTTGTTCCAGTGCAGATGGAACCAGTGGAAGGGGGTAACGGAACTTGATAGTTACATTATTTAGCCCTCTGTAGTCTATGCATGGCCGTAAGCCTCCATCTTTCTTTTCTACAAAGAAAAACCCTGCAGCCGCTGGAGAGGTGGAGGGACGGATAAATCCAGAGTTCATGGCTTCTTCAATGTATTCTTCCATGGCTTGAGTCTCGTTATGTGACAAAGGGTAAACCTTGCTCTTAGGAGGCATGGCATTGGGCAACAAATCAATAGCACAGTCCCATGGTCGGTGAGGTGGTAACTGTGTGGCTTTCATTTTACTGAAAACTTCAGAGAATTCTTTGTAACAGGATGGAATTTTAGTATTTTGATTGGTGTTTGGGCTTTCAATAGTGGTCGTTAAACAGGGCTTGATTATGGTGGAGTGCATACACTGGTTTTGGCAGAATTCAGACCAATGGGTTAACTCACCATGATGCCAGGAAAAAACTGGGTCATGAACAGCTAACCAGGGGTATCCAAGGATAATATCATATCTTGGGGAGTCAATGACATAGAATGAGATGGCCTCTTGATGGAAAAGTCCAACATGGAGTTGTAGTGGTTGTGTTTGGTGGTTGATGCCATCTCCTATGAGGGTGTTGTTAACAGCACTAATCTTGATGGATGGCACACAGGGTTGCGTGGGAAGGTTGAACTTGCTAATGATGTCCTTGTGGATGAGATTTAGGGCAGCTCCAGAATCGATTAACGCTGTTAAATCAATGGAAGTACTTTCAGTAGATAGTCGAACTGGAAAAGTCAATGATTTGGTAGGAAGGAGAGAAAATTGTTCAACACTCACCCGGGTAGTTATCTTGGTGTTTTTCCGGGCTTTGTGTGGACATGTTATGCTGTGGTGGCCTGTTTCACCACAGTAGTAGCACAGATTGAGTTGACGTCGTCGATTTCTCTCCTCTTCCGTGAGTCTTGAAAAACCCAGTTGCATGGGCTCCTGGCTAAGCATTGACATGGGTTGGGGAACATGTGAAAGCTGGGGTGTGACTGTAGCACTGGAGTGTGATATCTCCCTCTTGGGAGCATTCCTCATAAGATTATCGATCTTGATAGCAAGAGTGATATATTCATTCAAAGAACAGTTTTCCCCTTTGCAGGCCAGTTCAGTTTGTAGCCTGAAGTTTGTTGAGTTGATCCTGGTAATTCTTGAGCATTTCACCTTGATAAGCAAAAGCAGCTTGAAGCTAGGAAACTTCCGCTGGATTCATAGGAGGCGAAGTATTCTGTAATGACGGTGAAGCCGAAGCTGTGTTAGAATCCATTTGCAGAAGTTTATTTAAAAAAACAGTTCAACCATCCAAATCGTGAAGCAGAAATCAGAGTCGAGGTCACAGACAAAGGGGTCAAAATCATAGAAAACAATCCAACCAGCAAACAAGCAAAAGGGGCAATCCAAAGGCAAAAATCCAGAGAAACAGGCAAAAAGTCAAACACAGTGTAATCAAATCAGACAATGGAAAAATGCTTGGTAAGGCAGTAGAACTGGCAATACTTCGCAAATCATGTTTCGGCCTGGCCATGCTTAAATGGCTGCCAAACAGGAAGTGATAGTAGAAGCAGAGGGAGCGGCACCAGTCAATACTCAGGCGAGGGCTCCCTCTGCTGGCGTGGCGTTACAATTTACCAATGTATTCAACATATAAACAAACATGATAAAAAGATATAAATTGATAGTAATGGGTCAATAACATGGTGCATCTTTCTCCTTCGTTGGGACAACAAACTTTTAGCTTCACAAACGCTGGAGCTACGTTTCACTTTGTATGGATGACATTACGCACATGGTCAAAAAATGGATGTATAACATTTTCCATGTCATTTATTTAATACTGCTTTTATACATTGGGTAAATAAAAAACAAGTTAATATTAACTTTTTTATTTTTGTATTTTACAATGGAAACATTTAGTCAAAAAAAATTCCAAACAAAATCACAGCATAATTAATTTTTTAAATCAAATTGGTTGAGTAAATTATTCAAATAACTTATTCATACAGACGATGGTTGCACCGAAATCGCTAGGTACCCTTAAAAGAACATGTTCTATGAAGTACCGCGTGTAGTATATAATTCAGACAAACTCTTCATATTGTCATATTATAAGTTGCATCTCTTCAGTCATTCACAGATCCTCCCCCATGGCCTCATGGGTAAAGTAAAGTAAAGCTTGTAGTAACATGCAGGTAATTTTTGCCTACTCTGTTATGAATACAACTAAATTGTTATAATAACAATTAAAAGATTAACACTATTAGTAAAAAAAAAAAATACTTTTTACATTTAAAAGTAATAATAAAATAAAATAAATTGTTACTATTTTATAACTTTTTAATATTATTTCCAATTTTGAAGAAAGTTATTAGATTACATTACAATATTGTGTTACTAGCTAAAAAGTATTGAAACCCATTGAAAAAGTAACTCAGATAATGTGTTAATTTACTAGTTAATTAAGGGGTATTAACAATACAACTGTGACATCATGTATGTGTGTATTACATGTATTTGCGTAGGCATGTAATGTTTCTGTATAGAGTGACATTGCTAAATGTTGGTCTGGCATGAATAACACAGCCTTTTAAGCAGATCCTTGTGAACAGGGATCTTTTTTATTACAATGTTGTCATCTGTGCCCAAAACATTTCAGAAACACAAAGGAAAACCTTTTGGCATGTAAAAGCAAGGAAATATTAAAGGGATACTCCATCTGGGAGGCTTGTGACTGCACCATAGACTGCTTAGTAAATTACACTGTCAAGGTCTAGAAAAGTATGAAAAGCATCATCAGAATAGTTTATCTGCCATCAGCAGTTCAACTGTAATGTCATGAAGCAACGAGAATACTTTTCTTTTTGAAAACTTTTTGTACACGTATATATCAAACATTTTGGAGTGTATGAGCTGAATGTATTTTCCAAAATTGCGCTACATTGATGTGGGACGACTCAGTGGAGACAAATTGTTGAATAAAGTCATTATTTTTGTTATATTCATATACAGTACAAAAAAAGTGTTATTTTCGCTTCATAACATTAAGGTTGAACCACTGATGGCAGATTGATTGTTTTGACGACGCTTTTCATACTTTTCTGGGCCAGTTTTATTTACTTGGCAGTAAATGGGACAGTCACAAGCCTCACGGTTTTCATCCAAAATATCTTAAATTATGTTCGGAAGATGAACAGAGCTTTAATGGGTTTGGAACGACATGGGGGTAAGCGATTAATAACAAAATGTTAATTATGGGGTTGAGTATCCCTTTAAGAACATGTTATTTCTTCACATTTTATTTGATGGTTAAATTAATTCAAATACAAATACAAATTTCTTCATAGTTATTTACTAACTATTATACCCTACAGTGGAAAGGAAAGGAAAGGAAAGGAAAAATTTGTGCAGTAAAAATAAGTAATTGTTTTTAAAAACTGAAACAAATGCTTTTGCATTAAAATGAACAATCAGGTCATGATGACATATACCACAGACAAACTAAACAAACACATTATCTTTCAGGCCTTGACAGTCAAACCACCTGACTGATGTTTCTGTAGCGTCAGGTTTCACATTGCATGCATGGAAAGATCAGCCTCACCGTTTCTTCACAAGTCTCTCCCTCTGCTAGCCATGCCCACATCATCTCAAAACCTCCCATTGTCATCTAAAAACAGATCCATTATTTAAGGGTTGCGATGGTATTTGTGGGCTTGTCATCATCCGGCAACAGCATGGCACTGATTTCAGGTGACATGTTTTATAGATTTGGTTTTGGTGAGATGTGACAGGAGTTTGCTCTTCTGCAGGCATTATAGCTCTGATCCACAGAACGACTTCGCCGTCGTCATCGGTGTGTTTGCTCCATCCATTTCCATTCGTATCTAGGCTCTAAGCGTGCTTTGAGTGCTTGTCGCTCCAGCAGCAAAGGATGAGAGAATGACGAGTTGGTAAAGTTGGTGGTTGACGTGCCGTCCCACGGGGAAATCAACACTGCTTGCATTAAATCAAATCGACTCTGAGTGTTTTTCACTTGGCTTCCCAAAGTAAGGCTGTGCATTATTCATAAGCATTTGAATATGTCAAAACCACTGAAGCCAAATTAACTTTTACACTGTGATGAAAGTTTGGGTAAGAAGGGTGGGATATGTTGGACAAATATAAGGCAGCAAATCCCAATGTTATTTATGAGCAGCAGCCAGCCGGAATTATTATTATTTTTTCATTATTATTATTTAGAATCCTGAACAATATGACAAATCAGAATATGACTGTGATTTTGCTGTGTAGAATGTAAACAATATTTCTGTCAAACAATAAGCTCTGCTCCTTTTCTTTGTTTCTACTTTCAATTATATTTACATATATAATGGTTTATTGTATTTAATAGTCTTAAATTACACAGTCTACATTAAATTAACTTTTTCATTATGTATGTTCAGGTCCAGTTCATCTCCAGTTTGTTATCAAACATTATCTGTAATTATAATAATAAAAAAATTGGTTTTCACAACAGGTAAAAACATAACAAATGTGTAATATAGTGCATTTATTTAGCAACATTAATTTATTGCTCAAATTAAATTTTAAGTGATTTAGTTATTAGTATTATGATTCTTTTGTATGATATAACAGAACAGTATTTTGAAATTGTCTTTAAATGTGTATCAAAAGGAATAGTACGTTAATAATTAATAATTATAAGTTCATAATAATAATAATAACAAGAATAATGTGAACACACACAAAAAATAGCTTTTACTAAGATTAGCCAACTACTATTCAGCTGCTAGATAATGCAAATATCGAATCAGCCAA